>NC_089862.1:36969924-37142424 GCF_036373705.1 Amia ocellicauda | reverse complement strand
TACACCCGACCTCAGAAACTCACACAGACAGGCCATTCGGTCCACAACTAGGCAGGATGTTCTGTGCGCTGCTGTCCTGTCTGTGTGTGAATGTTGTGTCCTAACTACTAGACTATAAGTTCCAACAAGTAACAAACACTGCTTGTTCATTCATTCATTCACCCAGATTAGATTTTGCTGGAACTGAGTATAACACTGAGTTTTACTGTAGGATTCCAAAGGCAGACTGAGACCCTAATTCGGCCACGGTCAAGCTGTCTGTCTGTCTGTCTGTCCCTCCTTCTGTTTTAATGTCGTTGATGATCAGCTGCCTGCATACTTCTCCACTCTCTGGCGCACCCCTCCCCCCTGCCCCGGACATCTCTAATCAATCTCTCATCAGTGAAATGTGTTTCCACTCTTGTCTGCTCAGCACAGCAAGGGCATCTCTTAATCACTGCATTGCTTCTCCTTTGACTGGGGCCTGGGACAGCATCAGCATGGTGATCTGAAAATCATCCCACACTCTCTTCAGGAGAAATGCGCCCCGGTAAAAAGCTCTGCAGTTAATTATTCTTTTTCGTGTTCTTTTTGGTAATCTTCAGGAAACTAGCAGTGGGGTTTTGTGGTAAGGGCTAGAGCTAGGCTGACCCACTTTTATACAACCCCGTTCCCCAGCCCAGTTTGTGTTTCCTCCTCCTTTGTCCTGAATTCATCCCTGTATCTGTTTCTAAATAAACCCCATTGAGTCCCTTCGGTGTGGTGAGTTTGAATTCAGCTTGCATCTGCCATTTGCCTCGGTATTTCTGCATTAACATGTGTCAGCTTCCCATGATATGAAGTGAGGAGGCGGGGTTATGAAAGGAGAGACCCCAGAGATGTTTCATGCACTATTAAGTGCTAGGGTATATTGTCCAAAGTGTAGAATTGAGAGCAAGGGCAGTGATGTTCAGACTGTACAATGCACTAGTTAGAGGTCATCTGGATACTGTGGACAGTTCTGGGCTCCACACTTCAAGAAAGATATCGCTGCTCTAGAGGCAGTTCAGAGGAGAGCAACCAGACTTATTCCAGGCCTGAAGGGAAAATCCTACTGAGAGACTGAGGGAACTGAACCTTTTCACCCTGGAACAGAGGAGACTACGTGGGGACTTGATCCAAGTCTTCAAAATCATGAAAGGCATCGACCACATCAAACCAGAGGAGCTTTTCCAGATCAGCAGGGACACACGCACCCGGGACACAAATGGAAATTGGGCTTCAAGGCATTTGAGACAGAAAACAGGAGACACTTCTTCACACAGAGAGGCGTCACAATCTGAACAAACTCCCCAGCGATGTGGCTGAAGAGACAATTTGGGAACATTCAAAAACAGACTGGATAGGATCCTTGATCACTCAGTTATTAATGGACACCAAACGAGCACGATGGGGCGAATGGGCTCCTCTCAATTGGACACTTTCTTAAGTTCTTATTTTTCTTTTCCTCCATTTTAATAGTTTGTAATAAGATGTCCTATTTATCCATGTCAACTCAGAAGGCTTATAAGAAGGCTTATAACACACATGCTTCGGTAAGACTTTAAAGAGCAGCACTGGAGTCCAGTGGCGAGACGTGCTTAACAGTACAGTGAATAAAGTGCACGGTCACCCCAGCAAGGTCTGTACAGCGACAGCGTGATTCAGCCCCTGACCCCCCGGCACCAGGCTGCCCCATCCTGGCCGCAGATTCATACAGTCATCCAATCTGAGGCCACACTGACGTTCTCACTCTGGCAGCTGGGGCTTTCAAAGACACACCATGAAACACAAAACCACTAATCACCTGTCTGAGGTCACGACCGCGGAGCTCTTGGGATCAGACGTGTGTGAGAGTCTGTATTGTGTAGACAGTTGTGAGCACCTACCCAATGTCTCTGGGCTGCAAAACTCTACAACCTGAATTTGGTCATTTATGCTTCACATGGGAGGAAAACACAGACAGACGACTTCCCATCCTTGAAGCCACGTTTTCCTTAGGACTTCCTGGGCAGCCTGGTCTTAGTTCTGTCTTCACTTGACCTCTTTTGGTCTCCTATTAGAGACCTTCAGAGACTCTCTTTCTTTCTCTACCCATAGCAGAAAACAGATGCAACTTACACCACCAGTCAAAAGTTGTAGAACACCCCCTTTTGTCCAGTTTGTATTGAAATGTAAGCAGTTCAAGTCCAGTGCCAGTGGCCGAACTGCCAGAGGTTAAAAAAAAGGTTTAGGTTACCAAAAACTGAAACATACAGACATGAGACACAGTAGAAGGGGTTCAATATGATGAATCGGGTTATCCTGGATATGGTGGGAATGTGGGAATGTCCACTGAGTAGAATAAAGCAGCAGGGAGACGATAAAGTAAATGAAATGGCTTTTCTGAATCGCACAACCTGAGAGGCCACTCTTAAAACTGAGACAGCAGACGCCCTCTAGTGGAAGAATATAGAAACATTTATTTGCTTGCTTGACCATTCACCGTTATATAATAATGCCATTAGCTCAGGAAATATTATCTCTCAGGCTGCGACTACAGTACTAACAGACTGTAAACGAGCTCTGGGTCGGAGCTACAGGTTAGAGTGCAGTGGGGTCTTTGATGCTCGATGGGAAAGTGGCTATTGATTAGCAACCTCCCCACTAACACACACACTTACACATTGTATCACATACACACACACACACACACTTTCACACACTAGCATAAACACTCTATCACACATACACACACACCATTCAATCTACAAAACTCCAGTCATTAAAACTGAACACTATTAACACACTGTCCTCAAGGTGCAAACACTATTACAGTTTTTCTCGATTGCTTGAGCACATTTGTCCGAACAGAATTCACCTTTCCAAAACAATGAACACAGCCCAAACTGGAACACGTCTGACCAAAACAACACATTTAATTAATTAATTAAAATAAACTCATACTCTCAAAACAGCAAATACACATCACAAAATAATATCAGTCCATCAATACAGTACGATTTGTCATCTAATGATAAGTTATTTCCATCAGCCACTTCACACTGGCACAATAAATACGAACTATGAGCATCAATATGACACGTCAGCCCTGTACTGCTCTCTCTCTCTTCTGCTTGTGTGTAAAATACAGGGTAAATGATCAGTAAACATTTCACCCCAGCAAGAGCTGAACTCATACTCTCTGAGTGACTCATATCAAGACCAAAGTGGAAAGATTTGACTCAGTTACAGTAATGCTCCTGATAAATTGAATGATGCTGGAAATTACAGTAAATATAAATCAATCATTTAGGTGTGCTGTATTGTGTGGTCTAACAGTGGGGATGAGGGAACGAACACCCTGTCTTGAGATGCTGCACACATGGCAATATCCACCTCTCTGGCCTGAACACAGACTGTTGCTCTGTGACCGGTGAGCTCCTCCCATGTCTGCTCTCTCTAGGCAAATTGAATCACTTCATCCATGTATATCAGTACATGTGGCGACACATTTGCCTCAAGAGAAACACAACATGAACATGGGCAGCCATTGTAACTGTCTGACACTAAATATTGTGAGGAAATGCATGACTGTAATGCCCTGACCTACAGACTGGAGCCTCATCTCTTCACTGTCTCTGTTCCTGTCAGGGGCCTGCGCAGCTGTTTCATCCCTAGTGTCCATTCAAGACCTGGTCAGTAGTTGCCAGACTGGCTGTGATGAACGGGCTTGAGCCATCATCCCATGTTTAAAACTGAAACCCAAAAAAACAGTAACGCCTTTAATGTGTGTGTGTGTGTGTGTTACGAGGACAGTCAGATCTAAACAGTTTTTAGTCTGTTTAAATGCACATGGTTTGTATGCGAAGCAGACTTTTGCAAAATATAGATATGGAAAGTGTGTATTTTCTTACCCAGAGGCAGTACTGTAGGCGAGCGCCGCGCAATCTCCTCTGTTTTAAAGGCGCTTAAGCCTATTGTCATAGAAGCAGGAGGGGGGAGACTTTACATGTACTGTATTCTGCAGTTACACAGACAGAAGTGTAACATCTCAACCCGAAGGTCAGAGCTGTGGAAGTTCCCTATATGTGTTCTACACACACACACTCACAGGATCTTTTGAACCGATTGGTGTTCACAATTTCCTCACAATAAAACCCAAGACAGACAATTACAGAAACCTTCTTTAATGGTTACAAATCACAACCATGCAACAGCTGGAGGGCTGGGGGTGTGGCTGTGCTCTCCCAAACACACAACCCCAAATAAACTCCTATACCACTCCAATATCACACACAAGACAAACGCAGTAGAACTATACACTTAGAATAACAAAGTAAAACCCTATGAACAATAAATAGTCGATAACAAATACACATAAATAAAATAATATGAATATGAATATGAATTTATAGAAAGCTGCAATGCCAGCCCCCGACACTAAACAGGATGATCTTTAGAGATAAAATATCATGTTTAAAATAGTCTGTTGTGCTAAAAGTATCTATTCCAATATAAAATAAGTTTATTAAAAGAAACAAGTTAAAAACAATTCTCCTTAATATTGCACTACCCCAAATAGCAATAAATAAACCATCAGCGACACTGAGGGAGGAACTACGAGGACAGAAACAGCCCGACATCGACACACAGACGCCAGCTGGTCAATGCAGCAGCCCACACAGGGTCCCATAGTGCTCGTGTTCACAAACCATTTATTTAAGAGTGGTTTACAGATATCTCTATATGTAAACATATCTTTAAATGAATTAGAGATATCTGAAATACATTGCTAGATATCTGCAAATCATTTTAAGATATCTGTAAATGACATTTGTTCATTTCGAGATATCTCCAAATGACTTCCTGTTTGTAGCCCAAGACTATCACTTCCCGTTCACCTTTTCATTTATTTCTATGTAACTGAATGAAGTGATAATCTCAACCAAAATACAGCAAATAATGTAAAGATATCTTGACATGAAATAAAGACATCTTAAAATGTATTCAAGATATCTTTAAATTAATTTCAGATATGGGTAAATGGAGTTAAATGGGATATCTCAAGTTAGAGATACCTGTACATTTTTGAAATATATATTTAAATAAGGTATCTTGAAATGCAATTGAAGAGTGATATTTTTGTGTCTTGTTATTCTGTGTATTTTAATCCATTTCAAACTCTTAGTATTTTAATTGATTTTAAAGACGTAGCCGACACTGAGACACGAGTCACTCCTCCTATACATCCATTTCATCCTCTTTTCTTTTTGTGTTTGTTTCTTTCAGTTGGTTTAACCCAATGTTTTACCAACAGACAAATAAGGACGTTAACCTCATTAAAGGTGATTTCACCAGCATTTTACGATGAAAATATGATCATCCCTTCAGCTACGTTTGATGGAACACAATGTCATGCATGTTACTCACACACATGTGCGGGCTCTGACGTACAGGAAGGCTCTGTGCACTTGTCAGTAAATGGTAGTTAACAGCTCGTTTTCATCTGGCCTCACAATGCAATAAATACGGGTTAGCGACACTGCTAGGTATGCTGCCCCATTATAAGAAATAATGACCTGGCGTTGTGTGGACGACGCAGGTGCCAGTTTGGACACCATGGGATGTATTTCATCACAGCTTCTTTTAGCACCACACCTCACAGACAGGACGGGCCAATGCGCAGGCGTGCAGCAGGTGAACAATGTGCATGCTCAGTACATAGACGAGGCGCCGAGACGAGAAAAGACGGCAGACTGACACCCGTGACAAGCGGCGCAGCGAGAGAGCGCTTCACGCCCGGCACACACCAGCCCCTGCAAGCCGTGCTCTTCTTATCTGAGTTTCCTTTCCCAGTATGTCATGTATGAGGTATGATTAACGTGGCCACGGTCAGTTACACTGCTGTCCTCCCAGCACCATCAGCGCAGCGCAGGCAGGACTGACGCGCACCGAGCCTCACCTGCAGCGCCTGTCTGCCTGTCTGTCTGCCTGCCTGTCTGTCTGTCTGCCTGTCTGTCTGTCTGCCTGCCTGTCTGCCTGTCTGCCTGTCTGTCTGTCTGTCTGCCTGCCTGTCTGCCTGTCTGCCTGCCTGCCTGCCTGTCTGCCTGTCTGCCTGCCTGCCTGTCTGTCTGTCTGTCTGCCTGCCTGTCTGCCTGCCTGCCTGTCTGCGGTGCTGTTCACTGTATTCATTGAATGACTCAAGAGCTCGGTATGATGATGAAGAAGGCGATGCGCGGCTTCAGGATCTTCGTCGGGAGGAACTGGCTGCTGGTCTCCACCGTGAGTGCTGTGCTGCTGGGTAAGTCAGCCCTTCCTTTTCACAACAGAGTGCAAGAAAGGTGGCTCGCTGTCATCCGCCAGATAGTTCAAAATATACGTAAAGGAGGATCGTGGAGTGTATGTTTTTCGTTTTCTTTATTTTTTTACAATTGTTGTACAAAAACATAGCTATTAAAAGATGCGAGGGGCAGAACAGTCCAGCCTACTGATGCCCCCCGCACCGGCTGCACGCATCATTTATTCAGAAACTGATTTACAGACGTCTTTCGTGTTTTAACATTACAAAGAGCAGCAAATACAGCAAGCACACATCGCAGTAAAATGAGCTAACAAGTACAAACATAAGTTCTGTCCCTGTATGGGCCAAGGGATGGGTCAGGCATAGGAGACGTTACAGTAAAGTTATGGAAGTGCACAAAATGCGTAATATAAAATAAGTAATGAGGAGCATTGAGTGTGTGTGTGTGTGGGGGGTAGTTTAATAAGAAAGTGCAGAAGATCAGGAGTGTCGAGCTGTCCAGGCCAGGTGGTCAGGGACTGTGCACTTCTGACCCCGGGGGGGATCGGTCCACCTTGTGGGCAAGGAAGGAGAGCACAGAGCGAGTCTCCTGGTCCTCCTGTGATTAACTCAGGTCAAGGGAATGGGGCTGAACAGAGCCTGCAGGAGCACATCTACCCATGTGTTTATATGAAAAACAGGGCTTTTTAAAAAAAATTGAGATTATGTGCACATTTACTATCTTACAAATAAGAAGAGGTTGTTGAACGTGTGGGCTGGGGTGGGGATTAAAATAAAGTTTTTTTTAATTATGTAATTTATCCCCATTATTAACACGATTAGATTTGAGAGAGCTTGATATTTTGTTAATGTGAAGAGTAGTACATTTCACCCAAATTATATGTATTTATGTATCCCATCTTTACTAAGGATTTAATTTGTGTGAGTGTTTAATGGACACCTTGTCTGTCATTTGTAGTTATATTATAAATTATATTATCTGTGGTTGTGCTAATGATTGCTTATATTTTATTGCAGAGAAGAGTTGAGAGAGAGAGAGGTTTCATATTTTTATTGTGTGAAATGCTTTTCAACCCTTGGATGTTATGTTATTTTGATCGTATCATAAATGCTTTGGCAATACCTGTGTAAACGTAATGCCAATAAAGTTTGTTTTTAATTAGACAGACAGAGAGAGAGAGAGAGAGAGAGAGAGAGAGCAATAAACATTGGCAAGGAGGCAGAGAGAGATGAGGGAGAGAGAGGAAGACGAGCTGAAAGGAAGAAGAGTGCACTTCTTGAGTAAAGGGGGTCCTCGAAAATCCATACGAAATAATGGGAACAGCCCTAGATATGTTCCAACAACCCAAAATAAAATAAAAAATTACCCATCCAAATATCTTTCAAACACCATAATTCATTACAACGATTCCTACACTAAAATAAATGTGTAACCATTACTGTGCGACCTCAGTGAATGAACCTAAGACAGTATTGTGCCATTTCTAAGCGCCAACACTTTTTACTGAGCCCATCTCCAAATCATCACATCACATTGTAATATGAAGACATTAAAAATAATTTGTAAACAGGGCAATTATTTCCTTATGTATTTTTTAATAATCATATTCAAATGCAAGATACACAGAAAATATGATATTATTGTGATAGATATGCACGTAGCATAATATTAGCGCATACATTATTGCATGTGCATTATTATTATTTATTTTTGTTTTCCATCTCTCTACCAGAGTTAAGTCTGAACTGCGTGTTTGCTGGATTGGGGAAATGTTAAATACTTTTTTCTGCAACCCTACCAACAAAGACATGATCATGCTTTTTAATATATGTGTGAATCTGTATGTAGCCTACTGTCACGATTCCCTCGGGGGCTCGGGAACAGGGGACCCAAATGCAGAGCGTGGTGAGACAGGCGCGGGTCGAGTGCTGGCGGATCAGGGCAAAGGAGACTAGACAGGGACGTGGTCGTGGGATCAGACAGACAGACAGGCAAAGGCGAGACAGAGTCGTAAACAGGAAGACAGGCAGGAGGTCAAGGGAACACGGGATATCCAAGGCACGAGGAATACAGGGCTACGGGGAACAAGACTGGAACTGGGACAATGCTCAGGATTGCAGATGGAACTGACAAAACTTCGCCCCAACTGAGGGGATTATAAAGGGGAGCAGGAACCAGGCTTAGGAGGTGCAGGGCGAATAGGAACAGAGGGATGGACCAAGAGTGCACATGGGTGTTAATTGACAGAGTGAAGAAAGCAGGGAGAAGGCAGGGAAATGGCGCCCCCTGGCGGGGATAGAGGGGGAGCACTAGGAGACCATGACACCTACGTGTTAACGATCAAAACACAATGGAAATGTGCACGGTTGTTAATGCCAGTATTTATTCAATGCTAAATGTAAATATATAAAATAAAACTGTATCTTACTTTCATTTCATTATGAAGATCTTACAGCCGATCCTGCTTGCTTAACGTTTCTGAACTCCAGGATATTCGGGGTTTCTTGTTTATAATCACAAGCTTTCTGACGTTTGATTGGTTACTGGCCTTTAGGAGGCTGGACATATGACTTGACTGATTGGGTAATAGAAAATGTATTAAAACGAAAATAGAGGAATATCATTATTAGGCATTGTACTGACCTACACCGATCAGCCATAATAATATGACCACCTGCCTAATATTGTGTAGGTCCCACTTTTGCCGACAAAACAGCCCTGACCCGTCGAGGCATGGACTCCACTAGAGCTCTGAAGGTGTGCTGTGGTATCTGGTACCAAGACGTCAGCAGCAGATCCTTTAAGTCCTTTAAGTTGTGAGGTGGGGCCTCCATGGATCGGACTTGTTTGTCCAGCACATCCCACAGATGCTCGATTGGATTGAGATCTGGGGAATTTGGAGGCCAAGTCAACACCTTGAACTTGTTGTTGTATTCCTCAAACCATTCCTGAACCATTTTTGCTTTGTGGCAGGGTGCATTATTCTGCTGAAAGAGGCCAATGCCATCAGGGAATACCGTGTCCATGAAAGGGTGTACATGGTCTGCAACAATGCTTAGGTAGGTGGTACGTGTCTAAGTAACATCCACATGAATGGTAGGACCCAAGGTTTCCCAGCAGAACATTGCCCAAAGCATCACACTGCCTCCGCTGGCTTGCCTTCTTCCCATAGTGCATCCTGGTGCCATGTGTTCTCCAGGTAAGCGACGCACACGCACCCGGCCATCCACGTGATTCATCAGACCAGGTCACCTTCTTCCATTGCTCTGTGGTCCAGTTCTGATGCTCACGTGCCCATTGTAGGTGCTTTCTGCAGTGGACAAGGGTCAGCATGGGCACCCTGACTGGTCTGCGGCTACGCAGCCCCATACGCATCAAACTGCGATGCACTGTGTGTTCTGACACCTTTCTATCAGAACCAGCATTCACTTTTTCAGCAATTTGAGCTACAGTAGCTCGTCTGTTGGATCGGACCACACAGGCCAGCCTTCGCTCCCCACGTGCATCAGTGAGCCTTGGCCGCCCATGACCCTGTCGCCGGTTCACCGCCTTTCCTTCCTTGGTCCACTTTTGATAGGTACTGACCACTGCAGACCGGGAACACCCAAGAGCTGCAGTTTTGGAGATGCTCTGACCCAGTCGTCTAGCCATCACAATGTGGTCCTTGTCAAAGTCGCTCAGATCCTTACGCTGCCCATTTTTCCTGCTTCTAACACATTAACTTTGAGGACAAAATGTTCACTTGCTGCCTAATATATCCCACCCACTGACAGGTGCCATGATAACGAGATTATCAGTGTTACTCACTACACCTGTCAGCGATCATAATGTTAAGGTTGATCGGTGTATATTATCACTTGTTGACATTAATACCTTACTTCTCTTGAATAGGTTACAATATTTTTTAGGATTTAGGATCCACTTGAATTTCCAGACGGCTCACTATGAGTGGCTGATGTATTGTCCATGCACATCAGTTTATAAAATCTCCTGTCCACCATCCTGGGGCCGATACAGAGGGACTTTATAGTGCTGACGTCAAAAGCCGAAGACAACTCTGTGAGGACAGGTGACGAAAAACGACAATTGACAAAAAAACGTCCTACGATTCTGAAACAATGAACAAATTGTGAGGACCACCTGCAAGGAATAATAAACAGCGAGCCGCTGGACTCACCACATTCACATCAAACGCTGCCAATGTACATCCTGAACACGGATTTGTTATTTTATGACAGAAACAACCTTTGCCACCTAGCCAATCTCTTTGCCATCCCATCATCCTCCCTCTCAGATTAATGGAGTTTGATCTTTCTCCTGTAATTCACATATTTCCCATCAAAGCTTCAACAGCTTGTGTCTTCCTTCTTTCTTTCTTCTTCTTATTTATTTATTGTCAGACACCCTCATCCCGGGTGACTTACAGGTGACACGACCAACACAAGAGTGCAATCATACAGTACAACATTCAAATGAAGCACAATACAAGATCAGTTTAAGAAATACAGAAATGCAGAAGTAAAAATGTAGATTATAGTTAATTTTAAATACAAAGCATACTTTCTAGTTACATCCCTTTTCTTTCTTCTAATTTCTGTTTCATACTATCTGAATCTATCGTAGTATTTAGTGTATTATATATCATTTTAAGAGACTCTTCACAAGTCCCAGGTTGAGATATAGTTACTTTGTATGCCCCCCCACTGCCTAGACTGTACACTGCAATCCATGAACTCTGCCCGTTCTGACACTTGTCCCCAGACAATACTTTTCTTTGTGTGCGGTGACTGTTGTCACATGATCATCCTACTTTACCTGTTTTTTCAGGGCCCTGGTAACTCACCCCACCGGCCCCTCCTCCGTGTATAGCGTGTTGAGCAACGTGTCGGACAGAGATCTCCATCCCAATTGTCTAAAAAACCTGAAAATCTGGATTTGCCATTCCAGAGGACTTTTGCTAATTAGTGACGCCCCCAAAACAAAAAGTAAACACTTCATTTAGCAGATGGAGCATTCAGCTCTCAGCTTCTCAGAAGTAAAACTACAGCTCCTGTGGACGTGAGTTTGGATTGTGGCCAGAGCAGAAGTGATACCTGGGACTGGGACCAAAATTCAGCCCTGGCATTTTAGCCACACCAGCACCCCCATACCCAAACCACAAACAACCATCAAGATATCCCCTTAAAGGTTTGTTAGATGGTTTAGAACAGGGGTTCCTAATGTGCGGCCAGGGGGCCAAAGGTGGCCCTCGATGATGATTGGTGCGGCCCCCCAAAGCCAATTTTCAACCATCCCTTTTCTGAACTTTTACTATATTTTTACACTTTCTGAAATATTTCTGTTACAAATTGCACGTCATTTGGGGGAAATTAAAAAAAAGAAAAAGTTAATAAATGTTCTCTAACAGAAATGTATAGGAAATAAAAAGGTATGATTTGGGACATATTTTGTTTTCATCGGTGGTTCATTTTCTACTGCGGCCCCATGCAACCTCCAGAAATTGGCCCTCCATCACCAGACATTGGGAACCCCTGGTTTAGCACTATCCTCAAACAGTTGCTTTCAATCATGTTGTAATTAGTAGATATTTTTGGGAAATGCTTAAACAAAGGTTTAAAACCAGGTCTTATTATAATTATAATAGAAATTATAAATGAATTGTAAAGATTGTTATTATTTCTTTCTTAGCAGACGCCCTTGTCCAGGGCGACTTACAAAATATAAGAGCAATACAAAGTGCAATAATACAGTGCAGTGCAGCTCAAGTAAACAATATATGGGGTCTTACATCCTAGATTGTAAACGCTGAGTGCAGACAAGATGTTAGGTCACAGTCAATGGCCGAGGGAAAGGGAGCAAAGGGGAAATCAAAAGAAATAATACAAGTACTTGTAATGCAAAGGCAAGCAGTATGACAAAATGTTGAATAAGTGCAGGAGAGTAAATTACTACATTACAAGTTCTGTCTGAAAAGATGAGTCTTGAGTAAGCGCCGGAATGAGGTCAGGGACTCTGCTGTTTTGACTTTGGTGGGCAGGTCTTTCCACCACTTAGGGTCCAGGGATGAGAAGGAGCGGCTCTGGAGGAAGGAGAGTGGAGAGGAGGCAGAGTTAGTCTTCTGGCACTGGAGGAGCGCAGTGGTCTGGAGGGGATGTATGGAGAGACAAGTGACAGAAGGTATCTTGGTGCCCTGTGGTCCAGACAGCGGTAGGTGAGGGTCAATGTCTTGAACTGAATGCGTGCCGCTATCGGGAGCCAGTGGAGGGAGCGGAGCAGTGGAGTAGCGTGTGAATCGGGGCAGAGAGACACCAGACGAGCCGCAGAGTTCTGGATGAGCTGGAGCGGCGGGTAGTAGATGCAGGCAGGCCGGCCAGGAGGGAGTTGCAGTATCCAGGCGGGAGAGGACCAGTGACTGGACGAGTAGCTGAGTTGAGTAGTCGGTGAGAAAGGGACGGATCCGGCGTATGTTGCTCAGGAAGAATCTGCAGGTGCGCGTCAGCGTGGTGATGTGCTGGGTGTAGGAGAGCGCGGGATCGAGGGTGACTCCTAGATTATTAGCGGAAGAAGAAGGAGAGAGTGTGGTGGATTCCAAGGGGATCGAGATGTTATCTGCATTTTGGATGGAGTTGTTTGTTGCGTTTGCTGCCGCTTACCACCCACAAACTGCCTTGACAGAACAGAACAACATTATTATTCAGATGAGTTTTCAGGATTTGGGGAAGGTTAATCAGTGCAAATAACAGCGTGCAGTAACATCTCAGTTGAATATACTGTAGTGTGCAGTATCCATACACACAAAAAACATTGGTCCTCCCCAAGATGCTCCCACTTGTTCAGATGTACAGCATCTCTTTTCCAGGTCACACCACCTTATTTCATATTCCCTTCTTTTATGTGGTCTTATATTAGGGGCCCTCCTATAGAGAATTAGTTATGTGTAATATGCATATATGTCCCAGACTGCACCACTGCCAACATTTAAGATGTTATTCTCCAAAACTAAATATCTTAAAAGATAGGCTTTATGACATTGCATTCTAACAATAAACACATGCTGTGTGTTTTAAACAACAGTCCCCCTTACTCTGAAAGTCAAACCATGAGTTTCTAATGTGAATGGCATGGAGCTGGCCCACATCCTGTCTGTCAGCAGTTATTAACTCTGGCTTCTCTTCAGCTCATACAAGCCTCTATTAATATCCCTGTTTTTAAAACAGTTTTAAAACATTTTTTTATTTTTATTTATTGTTTAATGAGTTTATGTTTTTTTTATTTGTCTGATGCGTTAACCATTGAGAAAAGATATAAGACTGCATTCTGTTTTCTTTTGGTTTTGTTGGAAACAAACTTTGTTCTTTTTATTTGTTTAATGCATTCACCGTTAATTATAATAATGCATCAGATTGGTTTTGAATGTTCATTTGAGAAGTTCATTGATTTAGTTATATGCACTGATTGATTTACATGCATTAGTTCACTTGGATTTGTTCTTGTTCTGTTTTGTTGAGATTTAGTTGATCATTTTAAAATGAATTTTAGAAATGAATTTACATTTTTTTAATCATGATAATTAAAATTTTGTATTGTTTTTATAATGTAATGTAAAAAAACTCACTCAATTAAACAGTATTGTGAGGCAGATGCCCTTATCCAGGGTGACTTACAGTTTACTCAGACATTACAAATGTGCAGTACTTTGTTCGTTGTTTCATAGTCGCCGCTAGTGAATATAGGAGTCGTCACTGGGTTTTGGAGTTGGCGTTACAAGTATCGGCCTAGGATGGTGGCCAGCAGATATTATACATTTATTTGATTACACTATGAAAATAATAAAAGAAAAAACGGAGCTGCCCCTCACTACTTCTCCATCTCTAAACTCCTCCTACTTTGTCTCTTCCCATTATTACTTTCTCCAACTACAGAGACTGTGAAGGAACAAAATAAGTATTTTACAGTAGAACAATCGAGAGGAGCCCATTCGCCATCGTGCTTGTTTGGTGTCCATTAATAACTAAGTGATCAAGGATCCTATCCAGTCTGTTTTTGAATGTTCCCAAACTTTCAGCTTCAACCACAGCCACTAAATCTTAATATCGTAACTGTTGCTAAACTTACACTCCCATCATCCCACAATGTCGTGTTCTCAGCCTGTGAACAGTGATCCTGTGCAGTTAATCAACTTTTGTTTTTACTCTATAACATATATTATTTTACTAACAGTACAAATTATATGTAAACGATTTTCGAGGACCCCCTGTAATACAATTCAATACAATATTCTAATTTATCTTTAATACAAAGTACAATTTAAAAATTACAAAAGTTCAGAAGTACAGGTAATGCAGACATCCTAGTTCAAACAGGTGACAAGTGCCGAGATGATGCAGTAAAGTTCTGGGTATGGTTATATAAAGTGAAAAACAGCCCAGGCTGTTGTATTACAGGTACAGTCTGAACAGATGTATCTTGAGTCAAAGACAGGAAGATCTGGGCATCATAAGAACATAAGATAGTTTAGAAAGAGAGGAGGCCATTCACCCCATCGTGCTTGTTTGGTGTCCATTAATAACTGAGTGATCCAATGATCCTATCCAGTCTATTTTTGAATGTTCCTTGAATGTTTTCTGTCTTGAATGCCTTGAAGCCCAATTTCCATTTGTGTCCCGGGTGCGTGTGTCCCTGCTGATCTGGAAAAGCTCCTCTGGTTTGATGTGGTCGATGCCTTTCATGATTGTGAAGACTTGGATCAAGTCCCCACGTAGTCTCCTCTGTTCCAGTTCTCCTCTGGGGGAGATGGTGTCCCAGCCCAGTGCTGCTCACTTCCTGTCTTTCTCCTCCCTCAGGTATCGGGCTGGGCGTTCTGGTGCGCGAGTATGGCTCCCTCTCTCAGCTGGACAAGTACTACTTCGGCTTTCCCGGGGAGATCCTGATGCGGATGCTCAAACTCATCGTCCTGCCACTCATCATCTCGAGCATGATCTCAGGTACGGTAGCATGTCACTGCCAGGGCTGGCTCACCCATTGAGCAAGTGTGTGCAACTGCACAGGGCAGCAAGATGTGTGTCTCCAATTCTCCAACCTTTCAAATCTTGCATCATGTATGTCCCGCCTCCTAAAGGAAAGTAACCAATCAGACCACACATTTCGTGAATGCATTTATATGAATGCATCATATACATTCTGCCCCCCGGAACAGTCCTGTACTAACAGAGTAGGTTTTCAAAACCTCGCTTCACTGATTGGGTCATTTACTTCTGTTTGAAGGCAGGACTAAGCAGAGTGACAGTCCAGAGAGCCTTTGACAGGTTATAATAATAAAAAAAAAAAAGAAGTAAATACTGAAGTTTGGAAACGTTGAGGAAGAAGGCAATTGACTGTAAGATTGTCTTATTTAAGTAAAATGTACCATTTTATATATTTACATTTTGCATAGAATAAATACTGGCATTATTATTATTATTATTATTATTATTATTATTATTATTATTATTATTATTATTATTATTATTTCTTGGCAGACGCCCTTATCCAGGGCGACTTACAACATAAGTGCAATACAAAGTGCAAGAATACAGTTCAATAAAGGCATCAATCATTACAAATTCAAATTTACAATTTTACGTATTACATTTCTATTGTATTTTTATTGTTCCAATGTGTGTTTTTCTACAATAATTCTGAATAGTGATCATCAACAGGCTAACACATGTATTACATAAAATACGTTCGGGTATCTTTGTTGGTAGGACTACAGAAAAAAAGTCTTAATGTTTCCCCAATCCGGCAGAAATACAGTATGCTTAATTAACAACTCAGGTAGCCTAAGAGATGAGAAAATAAATAAATAACTAATTTATATCAGAGTCTAACACGAAAAAGGCACAATCACAAGAAATCGCTGAGAAGTTAAAATGAATAATACAATTACAACAAAATACCGCTAAAAATTATAAAAGGATTTAAAAAAAGTTTGCGCATACAATATAAACTGATCAAGTACAGTGCGGTCGCAGCTCCCGCTCGGTATTCGCACCAGACGCTCCTCCAAGTGCTCCACTCAGCAGAGTGTGAAGTCGGATCTACAGATGTGGAGGGTTACGTCACTTATTACCCGTTACATGGATGCTGAGTGAACGCCATTCAATGTGTTCATACGCATCAAACCACCACATGTGCAGCTATGGGGGACCAAACTGCATCATTCCAGCGTGCTGATTGGTCTTGATTTTGTCCCATCAATGCACTGATGATGACAGTCATATCGGGTGCACCGTTGCAAGTGGCGCAGATTGTCAAAACCAAAGCTGATTAAGAACTGTCTTCGCTGCTTTGTTCTCTGGATGCTGACGACTGAAACGCCGCTCTGCTTCACAGGAGTGGCCAGCCTGGACTCGGGGATGTCTGGCCGGATTGGGTTGCGTGCAGTCGTGTATTACTTATCAACGACCGTTTTGGCTGCCATCCTGGGTGAGTATTACAGTGAACCCCCACTCTGTGCTCTGTCTGAGAACAACTGAAGACTAAATTATTCTGTCAAAGGAAGGGGTAGGTCTCAGTTTCCACCACACCTTTAAACACAATGTCACATCTGACTGCATATACAGAAGAAGTGAAGAACAGTGATTATTCAATGAGGGGCAGTATTCAGGCAGTATGTGAATCAGTGAGAGGCAGTGTGTTAGTCAGTTATACCCCTTCTCCACTGGCATATCTGACCCGAGCCGGAACCAGGGTGGCATGGTGTGGCACGTTACCCACTGTCAATTTTGTCGAGCCGACCCTGAACCAGGCTGTGAGTTGAAAAGTTACTGTCAATTCGGATGTGCCAGTGGAAAAGGGGCATTAGTATGGCGCAGTGTGTCGCTCAGTGATGGTCAGTGGACTGTAGAGTGTCGGTCAGTGATGTGCAGTAGCAGTTCTGTCTTGTACCATTCAGGCATCGTGCTGGTGATGACCATCCAGCCCGGTGTGTCTCAGAGCACTGAGGACATCGACAGGACCCACTCTGCCACAAGGGTCAGCACAGTGGACTCCATGCTGGACCTCCTCAGGTACTCGGCCACTCTGCCGTCGCTGCTCCTCTACAGACTCCCTGTAGACACACAGACAACCCAGTGGGGCGCTCTCTTCTAAGGTCATATCATTGTTGAGGACTTGGAAAATGTGGAAACCCACTGTGACAGGAGACCAGTCTGTTGGTGAAGTGTAGTGCAGCTTAGTACAGTGCAGTGTAGTGTAGTGCAGTGTGGTATACTTTAGCTCAGTGCAGTGTGCTGCAGTTTAGTCCAGTGTAACTCAGTGTAGTGTAGCTCAGTGCTGTTTAGTATACTTTAGCTCAGTGCAGTGCAGTGTAGGTCGGTTCAGTATAGTGTGGTCCAGTGCAGCGTGCCGTAGTGCAGTAAATGTGGTACTGTGTAGTGTAGAACAGTGCATAGGCTGTGTGTGTTTATTCACCGCTGCATGGACAAACAGGGATTGACTTACGAAATGTTAAAGTATAATCAAACCGCAGCAGTGAACCAGCGTCTCAATCTGTGTTTTGTCTTTGCTCGTCCTCAGGAACATGTTTCCTGAGAATCTCGTCCAGGCTTGTTTCCAATCGGTAAGAGACTCTCAGATACTAGACCCCACACCTTTATTTAGTGTGTGTGACATCAGACCTGGGCCCCTTTCCTAGTACCTGGTTTAACTAATTCAGACGGCTCAGCCGGATTCAGTTAATCCGATAATTTCAGTCAGGCTCTCCTATGGTAACTGACTCAGCTGGACATTAAGCTTGTTTTGAAGTGTGAGAGTCCGGCTCCTTTTGCGTTTCAGTACAAGACCAAGCGCTCAGAGCTGAAGCCGCCCAGCAGACCTGAGGGGAACAGCACCGCCGCTGCCGCTGTGACCACCATCATGACAACCGCAGCGCTGGAGGTGAGTGGCTCTCTGGGGCTCTTCAGCGTCGGGCTCTGGAGATGCCTGCAGCTCTGGGCACCAGGGCAGCTTCACACAGCGCGCCTCGTTTCAACTCTGGCGGCCACTGCTGCTTTGTGCGGCGCCCCAGGGGTTAACTGAGCCCTGTGCCAGCTGATGACCTAAATAACAGAATATTTTAGCCCAATCTTTTATAAAAACCTGTAATCCTGGGTGACAGTCATGTACTTTACACAAAAAAACACAGATAGAAGTGCTAACATCAGAGTGAACGCACTGCCAGTCTGTAGTGTCCCCGTTTGTTCTCACTTGTCAGAACGTGACCAAGGACTACAAGATCGTGGGCCAGTATTCGGACGGCATCAACATGCTGGGCCTCATCGTGTTCTGCCTGGTCTTCGGGCTGGTCATCGGCCAGATGGGCGAGAGGGGACGCATCCTGGTGGAGTTCTTCAACGTGCTGAACGAAGCCACCATGAAGATCGTGTATATCGTCATGTGGTAAGGGCCGCCCGGGTGTGAAGCTCGGTAAACGTCGAGAAGGTGCACTACCGGGCAGACTGGGCATGCATCTTAAATACAGAGAAGCTGACTGTGCAGTTATAGTTGTCAGCTTGGATAAGTAATACACTTCTTTAATAGCAAAGAAAATACCTCCAATATGTATTCATACAGTGCTGGGTTGTGTTTATACAATGATGAGTTATGTGCTCAGTGTCATAGCGTCTGTGCAGAATCAGAGTAACCAGATCTCTCTCTCCCTCCCTCTCTCCCTCTCTCTCTCTCTCTCGTGGCTGATGGCTCTGTCTGTGGGTTGCAGTTACATGCCCATTGGAATCTTGTTCCTCATCGCTGGGAAGATCATCGAAGTGGATGACTGGGACATCTTCCGCCAGCTCGGGCTCTACATGCTGACCGTGCTGAGCGGGTGAGTGGCTGCACTGCTGGTCAATGGGCTTGGACAGTGGAAATTTGCTGGTGGTGTCAGAGCTTGCATTGATTTGGGATCCACAGATCTATGCAGGGCCCTACAGAGGGGAACAGATGTGGTGTCACAGGTCACATGGTGTCTGGGAAGGATTGCACACAAGGGATGGGAGCAAGGTTAGGGTGTGTGGTCAGACTAGAGCCCTGGCACCAGCGGGTTTTGAAGCTCCTCCAAACTCAGAGAGGGGTGTTGGTACCATAACGAGCTCACACACCACGGGACCTGTAACCCATTTCAGTTCCATTAAGCACCCTGCCACACACACACCCGAACACACACTCACACACAGCATTGAGCCCCTTTGTTGCATTCAGCCACCTGGTGTGGTGTTGTTCTGTGGGGCCGGACGCAGCGCAGGGCCCAGAGTTATCTACCTGTGATGGTGCAGGATTAAAACATATTTGTATTTGGTATTTAAATCATGAAAACAATATGCATATACAGCAGCCTATCTTTCATAAAGACAGACTTACTTCAATTTCCAGGGTTAAAACAGTCCAAATGACTCCAGTGACAATATTTACTACCTTTTATAGGTGCTGTTACATTGTTTCAAGGGCCAAGGATCACTACGGGACAGCCTCCTCAACTCTGATCTCTCAATGCTGTGCCAAGTCTCAGTACACAGACTCAACACAGCATTGAGCCCATGCCACACACACACACACACCCATACCCTGTTTGTGAAGCTAGTTTGGACTGTGCAGGTCAGACGCTTGGAGGTGCGCCTGAGACGGCAGTTTGGCTGAGGAGACTCTCCTGTAATGATCCTTGGTCCTTGAAACAATGTAACAGCACCTATAAAAGGTAGTAAATATTGTCACTGGAGTCATCTGGACTGTTTTGACCCTGGAAATTGAAGTAAGTCTGTCTTTAGGAAAGATAGGCTGCTGTATATGGGTATTGTTTTCATGATTTAAATACCAAATAAAAATATGTTTTAATCCTGCACCATCACAGGTAGATAACTCTGGGCCCAGCGCTGCGTCCGGCCCCACAGAACAACACCACACCAGGTGGCTGAATGCAACAACAATTAATCTCATCATAAACAAGCCCTGTGCTGAAGACTGGATGTGTCGCAAAAGCACAACAAAAGCTGAAGTTTCCCGTGTGGATTGTGCTGCCTAGGTTACCTGGAGGCTTGTTTACACGAAAGCGCATTCACAAATATGTACTTGGCAGCCGTCTTATTATAGCTTGTTGTGATGAGTCTGCAGTCTTTGAATTCACAGTTTTGGCATCACTAGTGCCTGGCTCGAGGTGCCTGAATAAAACTCTGGTGTTGTACCCGACAATTCGATTTACATTCACATCCCGATGTTTATATTTGTAGAAGCTGAAACACTTCTGCCTATGACTGAGTACAATGCTGGCAGTTAACCCACAAATTCCTACTGTGGCCCTCAGGTACCCCTGCTTGCAGTACCTTGCATTGCCCTGTGTGGTTTCTTTATGTTGCAGTGCAGCCCCCCCTCTCTGACCTGTCTGTCTGTAGTTTCCTGTCTTTCATGACATTATAGAAACAGAAGCTCTGACAGGAAGTCACGAGAGCGCGGTCAGAGGACGGGTAAGCTGTCAAACTCAACCTACTTTCTTTCTTTTTCTTTCTTCTTCTTCTTCTCCCCCCCACATTAATAAGGTGTAGGATGAATGCTCCTAGGGTGGGTTTACTCAGTGTGTTTTCCACTGCCTCCCCAGACTGGCTATTCATACTCTTATCGTCCTCCCATTGTTGTACTTCATCTTCGTGAGGAAGAACCCGTACAAGTTTGCACTGGGGATGTCCCAGGCGATGGTCACCGCTCTGATGATCTCCTCCAGGTACGCTGGGGCCCCTGGGTGACGTCCCTGTGTGTGGGTGAAGCAGGACTGTTGTCAGCAAACACGGTCACGCTCTGATATGAGTGTCTGCCATTGTCCGCGTAACTGTAGCTTTTTATTATAACTGGTGCCACGTAGACACTAGAAGATCCTGCCATTGCAAAAGCTACAGTCTTCCTAGGAATTGTGACTTAGAATGCACTGCAATACACTAGAATGGAAAGCAGTCACCCACATCACAAGATTTGATGTTCTATTGAAAGTTTATTTATTTTCTGTCTGAACAGAAAAATATATTTAAAATGCGACAGTGGTGACAATGGTGACAGTGCCGAATGTTTAATCTCCAGCTCGGCTACGTTGCCGGTGACCATTCGATGCGCAGAGCAGAACAACAGAATTGACAAGAGGATCACACAGTTCATGTTGCCAATCGGCGCCACCATCAACATGGACGGCTCTGCCCTCTATGAGGCCGTGGCGGCCGTCTTCATTGCACAGCTGGGCAACTATGCGCTGGACATTGGCCAGATCGTGACCATCAGGTGAGTCCCTGAAGTCTCCCAGTTTCTGATGTTCAGCACTAGCTTTATTCTTACTTAATAATAAGAGCAACAACCTGTTTGATAAGTTGCCTTTCCAAGCAATTAGCCTTCAAGCACTTTAGAAGATGCCTTTAAGGTAGATTTAAAAGCCCACACACCGTGCAGGTCAGCATGAAGGACACGTGCAGAGTCAGCGTGGCGAGGGTGGCTGGTGGGAATGTAGAAACACAATATCAGTTAGGCAAGGTGGAGCCAGTCTCTGAAGGGCCTTTTAGCTCAGGAGAAGAAATGTGTATTTGTTTAGTCTCTCCAGAAATACGCGATTATGCGATCACGGAATTTGCCTTTTCATACAGAATTCTCTTCCTTGTGCAGAATTCCGCAGAATAAGTCACTTTTTGAATGATAGACAGGGAAAAATAAAAAAATAAATATAGGGACAAAACTAAATATCTTAACTTTGCCAACAAAATCAGTTACCCATAAAGGCAGGTTTAAAATGTAGAGATTTTTAGACCAAATAGCATTAGTTCAAAATGTAAAGTTGGAAATGTATCAGCTAAAGAGTACACAGATCTCCAGGAGGATGAGGGCAAGTTATATTGTACAGTCTGTACCAAAGTCCTTGACCACACAAAGAAATCAACAATTGATGATCATCTCTAATCAAAACAGCACACAGAGCAGACGTCCTGTAGCACTGATTCCTCCCAGCCTGAACTAATTTTCAAACGCCAGAGGACCTTGACAACAACCATACATCAAACGATGGTGTATCGTGAGAAAAGGTAGATAATGTGCCCTGTGTACGCACACATACACTGCTACCTAACGTTAACATGCAAACCCATTGCTTCCTATAGCTTAATTTAGCTAAATCTATATCAGTTTGTTATGTGTTACAGTTGGTGCTAAATATTTAAAATTCCAAGAATTGCTGTGTAGACATGTAAAGTTTTATGTCTCATCTAAAGAAATTCACACCGGCATTTTCAAACATAATGCTCACAAAACTCAGAGAAACCCATCTTCAATCTAAAGTTAAATCTAGAATTGGTTTCCTGTATCGTAACAAAGCATCTTTCACCCACTCTGCTAAGCACAGGGCTCTGCTTTCACCTGCCAATTCTGGACTATGGTGACAGTTTATAGGATTGCCCCTAAAGACTCCCTCAATGTGATCTAACACACTGCCATCTGCTTTGTTACTGGTGCCCTGTTTAACACTCATCACTGTGATCTTTATACCATTGTCAACTGGTCAACCCTAATTGCATACACATCGCCACATTAACTGGCATCAATTTAGTCCCTCACAGGCAAGTCCCCTCTTTACCTCAGCTCACTCCTCAATATGTATACCATCAACAGCAACCTGCGCTCTGGTAGCTATATAAAATTGGTCATTCCCAAAACTTGCACTTCCTTTGGCCGACACTCTTTCCAGTTCTCTGCAGCCAATGACTGGAGTGAGCTACAAAAGTCTCTTAAACTTGTTACATTAATTCCTCTACATCCTTCAAAAGATGTTAACGGAGCTGTTACCTGACAAATGTACTTTTCACACATACACTCTCCATTTTTATCTCAATTTCTACTTTAATTGTACATTGACGTAAGTCCCTTTGAATAGCCTGTGCTGCCGAGATTGTGTCTGCTGAGCCACCTATTTTAGTATCATCTGCAAATGTGACAAGTTTGGTAACTATCCCAGAGTCCAGATCATTAATATAGATTAGAAAAAGCACAGGCCCTAGTACTGATCCCTGTGGAACTCCACTAACAACCTCACTCCAGTTAGAAGCGACTCCTCTAATTGACACCCTCTGTTTCCTATACATCAACCAGTTCATAATCCATCTACTTACATTACCCTGAATGTCTACAGCTTCCAATTTGAGGATCAGTCTTTGGTGTGGAACCTTATCAAAAGCTTTTTGGAAATCTAAGTATATCATATCATATGCTTTCACATGATCCACAGCTGCAGTTGCATGTTCAAAACTTTCTAATAAATTAGTAAGACATGATCTGCCTCGTCTAAACCCATGTTGACTATCTCCAAGAATACGGTTTTAATTTTTTCCAACATTTTACAGGTGATGCAGGTGAGACTGATTGGTCTGTAATTTCCTGGCTCAGTTTTGTCCCTTTTCTTGTGGATTGGTTTGACATTTGCTGTCTTCCAGTCAGTCGGCACATCCCCTGTTCTAAGTGTCATTTGGAATAATTGAGTTAGCAGCCTATAATTAATTTCCCTCATTTCTTACTGATGGAAATATCCCATCTGGCCCAGGTGATTTGTTTGTTTTTAATTCTGCTAGTCCCTTTAGTACTTCCTCCTCATTTATTACATGTGTTATATGTTCATTTTGAGTTAAATTGTATACAAGTTTAAACAGCCATCATTGTCTCTGTTCATGTCTTTTAATTGTTCATTTAATAACACAAACATTTTTTTCTGATCTTAATCACTGCCACAGGATTCCTCAGAAAACACATTATTAAATTGCAGAGTTTAAGAAAAACGTCCACAGATTTCTGTCGGACTATTTACTTTTTGGAGCAACTGAGCTTTCCTGAACTATTTGGCTTTTATGCTCGCCAGATCTTGGCCAGAGTAGTTAAAAAGGAGGGGCAATGAAACATTGAATTATAACCATAGTGGCAGGTAGACAGTAGGACGAACGGTTTCCAACTGAAAAATCATACAAACAGGGCATGTTATCTCCCCACAGCCAGTGGGCATTTTCAAGGCTGGCGTAGCGAATGTAGAGTCAGCGCACCCCCGCACCCTGCTGTTGTGAAGCTGTGCCCTTGGACAGTACCTCTGCCGTGTCTGCTGGTGTCATAGTTATGTATTGATCTGTGCGATTGATTAAGGGCCCTGCTTCTGGTGACATGAGTTACTACGGTCCCAGTCAGAAACTCACAGTGCTGCCAAAAACAGCGCTTTGTTGTGGATTCAACGTTCAGCAGTCAAACCCGGTTTCAGCAATGAATGTGTGCATCTCTTTAGCAAATTCCCTTTCAATGCACAGAGTAACAAGTGCCCGTGTTTTGTTCCAGTGTAACGTCCACCCTGGTCAGCATCGGAGCAGCAGGAATCCCCTCTGCCGGGCCAGTGTCCATCCTGATCGTCCTGTCCGCAGTGGGCCTTCCCTACGACGACGTCATGGTCCTCTTCGCCGTCGACTGGCTGGTGTAAGTTCCTCTCTGAGGTCTAGTTCGTTCCCCCTGCTGTGTTAAATGTGCAGGCTTCATTTAAAAACAAGTGTGTGTGACCTGTGTAATAAATCTTTCTCACTGAACTGTAGTTATTTATCAGTGATATCTTGCCAGAGGTTGTTGAACACTGATTCAGCACTTCATCTGGTAGGTCACCTTAAATCACCAATTTCTAAATATTAGGATCACATGGGAGTTATTAATCAATTAAGCAACTCAACCAAGGGAATTCTTAAATCTGGAGGTATTCAGAGGATTGTTCCAATGGTTTCTAAATGACTGAAATTTACCAAACCCCCTGCTTATTGTTTTGAAATAAATACTTTCAGGTGTTTATAAATTGGTGATAGAAGGGTAACTTCCAAAACCTGCTGGAGAGGGGCTCTCCAGGACCAGGGTTGAAGACCACTGATATATAGTATAGAATATGGAATAATAGGTAAAGTCTCTGTTGCAAGAGCACTTACATCAGATCATCAAGAATCATCATCAATTTCCCTGACTGGCTGTTCTTTCATGTCCTGCCTGTGGATCTTTGACTACAGAGAGTTAATTTGGGCTGAATATTGTCTGGTAAAAGGCTGAGTTTTGGATTAATGAACGGACACTGTCTTTCTCCTTCTCTATCACTGCTGTGGTCTCCTGTCTGTCTGTCCGTCTGTCCGGTTCAATCAGTGATCGTTTCCGCACCATGATCAATGTGCTGGGAGACGCCTTCGGGGCCGGGATCGTGCATAAGCTCTCTGAGAAGGAGCTGGAGCAGATGGGGCAGATGGACCAGGAACTCAGTAGGGATGCATTCAGGCCCTTCTCTCTGGAGGCTCCAATGGATGAGGAGGAGTCAGAGAAAAAGATTTATGACAACGGCGGCTTTGTTGAGGATATGAATGAGTCGGACTCATACACCAAGATATCTCAGCTTTAGTGTACAGATATATATCACTTCCGAATCAGTAATAACCTGCTGCACATTTGCCCTTAATGGACATTTATAGCATCATCAGTATCAAATAAAAATGTAAAAATTACACCCGAGTCAGTTTCCACATCTTTTCACGTCTTGAGTCACTTATAAAGAAAAAAAGTGCTCTGTGTCACAGAAGTGAGCGATGTTGTAAATCTTCAAATCCACGTGGTTCTCTGTGCTTTGGCTCTGAGCAGCATCGTTACTGAGAGACGTGGGCACCGCGGCGTGAGTGAGGGCCTGGTGGCACTTCTGTCATGAGCAGCGCTGTTTGAGCTCCCGATTACAGCTGCAGCAAGACAGAACAGAGCAGCCGACCAGACTCACCAGCCATTTAATGATTACGAACCCCTCTAAGCACACCAGTGGCGCTCATGCCTGACAGAAGTTGACCCTGATCGCCCTCTAGTGGCCTGGGGGAGGATCTCAAGGGATCTTGAGCTGAGCTACACAGGATAAAGAGAATACAGGTATTTGATGAAAAGTTGCTTTACAAACTGTTTTTTTTTTACATGCAGATGTTTCACTGCGACTCTGGTCTGACCCAGTTTAACCTCAGCCAGATGTTTCAGGCTGAAACATCTGGAGATAAATGCCACCTCTGCATCATTCCTGCCCAGTCCCAGTCAGGTCTTTGTGCCCTTGAGGCTCCTGGGCGAGAGGGTCCTCCATTCCTCAGAGGACTGGCTGCTGTGTGCCCAGGCGAGGGAGCAGGTGGCCGCCTACAGCTGGGGATGAAGCCGTCAGGAGCTGCATCAATGGCCGGGTTTCCTGGGTCTGCTGCAAGACTGTGTCCAAGAAAACTTCCCTTCTGGTAGTGTGGACTGCTGCAATCCTCTCCTGTCTCTCCCAGTTTAGTCTGGGGTGCATCCGCATCCATGGCACTATCAGCATCACAGCATCCTGGTGACTCCAGGAGGGCCCTCTGTCTGTTGCTAGACCTCTGTCTTCAAACTGGCGGTTCCACCCGCGAGTGGTGGCCCATGTTTGGCATTAGTTGGGCCGGGCAGGTGCTGCCAACTGTGATTCTCCATCCATGAGACCTTCACCCTGCTGGGAGTGGACACACTGGCTCACCCGTGGCTGTGTGACATTCTCTATTCCTTTCCACTGATTATGCTTCTTCCGGCCTTCCTGATGAGGGTTGGTTCTCCATGTTGGTACAGCTGCTCTATGGCGAGATCTATAAAAATGCAATCCTCCTTCACTGATAAAATATTCCTTTGTAGTCTTGTCAAGTTCATATTTTAAAACAGTTTTGGATGAATGCTTATCCTTCTGTCCAGATGTGTTATATGTAAACTGGCACTGTTCTACACCACAGCTACACTGCTGTACTAGGACAAGTAGTGACCCCTCCAGCACTGGGACGACACAGACAACAGCACGAGTGCAGACTGGGGTGCAATGTATATCATATGTACAGATTTACATACACCACATTTTCAGTTCCTTGCATGAGAATCATACATTGTACCCTTTTTCTTCTAGGGAGGGGGAGGTGTGTGTGTGGGGGGGGATAAAAAGTAATAAAGACTATATTGTTGCTGTCGTTGTTGATTTACCACAATAAAAACATTTGATCACAAAAAAAAAAAAGTACCCTTCATATGCCAGTGGGCATCAACGGCCTGTATATGGCAGTGGACATCTTGGGTGAACCGTCTTCACTAGGAGCAGCATGTTGTGTGCATAACGTACGGTCACTTCACATTCTTCATGTGTTTCACAATCTCACACAGGTCAACAGCCAGTCACAGCCGGTGACCTCAGAGACACCTGGGGCGGGATGAGCTTCATTTAAATATTACTAGAACTATATATAAATATTAGCAGTACCATGTCTTATTCACATGTAATTGATGAAAATGTTTTATTTGTTGTTCTTGAAAAGCAGCTAATAAATAGAAAAAAAAAATGGTCAAAAGTTTTAGAACACCTCCATTTTTCCAGTTTTTACTGAAATGTACGCAGTTTAATTTCTCAATGTACTCTGAAATTAAAGCATACAACAAAAACAATTGGAGGTAAAGAAATCATGGAATCGTTTTGTTTAACAAAATTTAACCCCTGACAAACCCCTCTGGGACCCTTAAAAGGCACCAAATCTGTGTGCTTCTCTTTAATCCCATGTGTACTCTTCACTGCTGTGTTGTTTGCAAAGTGTTTGGTATCCCATGAAAGCTGAGACTCTACTTTCTAGCGATGTGAAGCAGTCTCTGATGTGAAAAATGTTTTTATATCCCCTCCTCATTCTGAAATGTGGGGTGGGGGGATACTTGGTCTGAGTAGGAATACAAAATCTTAGAAAATATTGACAATTATGAGATATTCTGGAACCAGACAGTCTACTGATCAGAAGAAGACCATCCACGTCTTGGTAGAAGCAACACACACACGTAGAGAGCTCAACATGTCAGGATGGAAAACTCTGTTCACAGTGTACTGATACACAATGATTTTACGTCACTGGATCTGAACTTCTGTGTTTGGTAGAACATCAAATAACATATACTGGATTAAGCGTTAGGTCGTTTTGAACAAAACAAGCCTATTTGCAAAGAAATCAGATCAGAACTGAGTGATCTGTGGCGCAGAAACTGTCAATTGGATGTCTTTGACTGGCAGCCGAGATAATAAGCTTTCAAACGATGTGCGCATTGTAGGAATACAGTTGCCACTTCTATGCACAGGAGCTGCATGTCACACTGCCAAACAATGCTTAAGAGGGTGTAGTAACACAGTATATAACTCTGAAATGTACATTTATTTCTCAGTTTCTGGTAGCCTAAACTTTATTTTTAACCTCTGTCAGTTTACCGCTTAACTTTGTACCATTTCAGGTTATTCACTGGACTTGAACTGCTTACATTTCAATAAAAACTGGACAAATGGGGGTGTTCTAAAACTTTTGACTGGTAGTGTATGTATGTATGTATGTACACTCACCTAAAGGATTATTAGGAACACCATACTAATACTGTGTTTGACCCCCTTTCGCCTTCAGAACTGCCTTAATTCTACGTGGCATTGATTCAACAAGGTGCTGAAAGCATTCTTTAGAAATGTTGGCCCATATTGATAGGATAGCATCTTGCAGTTGATGGAGATTCGTGGGATGCACATCCAGGGCACGAAGCTCCCGTTCCACCACATCCCAAAGATGCTCTATTGGGTTGAGATCTGGTGACTGTGGGGGCCAGTTTAGTACAGTGAACTCATTGTCATGTTCAAGAAACCAATTTGAAATGATTCGACCTTTGTGACATGGTGCATTATCCTGCTGGAAGTAGCCATCAGAGGATGGGTACATGGTGGTCATAAAGGGATGGACATGGTCAGAAACAATGCTCAGGTAGGCCGTGGCATTTAAACGATGCCCAATTGGCACTAAGGGGCCTAAAGTGTGCCAAGAAAACATCCCCCACACCATTACACCACCACCACCAGCCTGCACAGTGGTAACAAGGCATGATGGATCCATGTTCTCATTCTGTTTACGCCAAATTCTGACTCTACCATCTGAATGTCTCAACAGAAATCGAGACTCATCAGACCAGGCAACATTTTTCCAGTCTTCAACTGTCCAATTTCGGTGAGCTTGTGCAAATTGTAGCCTCTTTTTCCTATTTGTAGTGGAGATGAGTGGTACCCGGTGGGGTCTTCTGCTGTTGTAGCCAATCCGCCTCAAGGTTGTACGTGTTGTGGCTTCACAAATGCTTTGCTGCATACCTCGGTTGTAACGAGTGGTTATTTCAGTCAAAGTTGCTCTTCTATCAGCTTGAATCAGTCGGCCCATTCTCCTCTGACCTCTAGCATCAACAAGGCATTTTCGCCCACAGGACTGCCGCATACTGGATGTTTTTCCCTTTTCACACCATTCTTTGTAAACCCTAGAAATGGTTGTGCGTGAAAATCCCAGTAACTGAGCAGATTGTGAAATACTCAGACCGGCCCGTCTGGCACCAACAACCATGCCACGCTCAAAATTGCTTAAATCACCTTTCTTTCCCATTCAGACATTCAGTTTGGAGTTCAGGAGATTGTCTTGACCAGGACCACACCCCTAAATGCATTGAAGCAACTGCCATGTAATTGGTTGGTTAGATAATTGCATTAATGAGAAATTGAACAGGTGTTCCTAATAATCCTTTAGGTGAGTGTATACATCTATAATATTTAAATGTTTCAATTATCTAATAGCCCCACAGTGTCTCTGCATGTCTATGCAGAAATATATCAAATATCTTAAATCAAACTGTACTCACCTACTGATAGTGAAACTTTACTCTGTGATCCCAGTGGCAGCTTATAAAATAACTTTCTGATCTCCTTGCTGCTGTACTACCATTAGGCCTGGACCCTAAACCGTGGACCCCCAGAGATTCATTTTCTCCTACATGCCATCCATAGGAGTTTTTTTGTTTTTATCTCCTCCATGCCTAAATGGTTTATTTACTTAAATGTTCACTCACTTTATTCTAGATCATGTAAAATGTTTACAGTGCAATTCAAGACATTCTGTTAGGCAAGGATACATCTGAATCTGTGCCACTGGTACCATTCAAAGGTAACAGAATCAACGTTACGTTTTTCAGTGCAGCTGGGTTTTTTACCTGAACTCTGATTTCCTGGAATTCAGTAGAGAAATTCAGCATGAAAACAAATTGGTGGAGCTGTTTTTGCTGATCTAAATGTTAGACAGTACTTGGCAGGATGTAGGGCACTTGGATTAATTTGTAAATTTGTGACAGAGCCTCTTTTGAGAGTTTTGTCACGGAAGGAGCATGTCCTTGAGATGATTGACAGGTATCAGGAACTTGTCCGCAAACTGAAGGCATGGCAGTCAGAGTTTTGTTAGAGGAGATGTTCAATTGTTCAGTGATGTAGAAGTGAGTGTGTAGCCTGTCCTTCAGAAATGTACGGAGGATCAACTGCAGATTTTGACAGCATGACTGTGCAGGTAGTAGAGTTAATTCTAGCAAGTCTTGATAAAGTGTGCTACAGGATGTTAGCTGATCACCTCAGGACCGGTTTGGGAACCACTGACCTAGAGCATGGGTGGTCTGCTGAGGTATCAGCAGAGCTGCACAGTAAGCTGCAGTCCGTTCCAAATACCAATGCCAGCTGTGAGAGGGATTTGGGGATTTTTGACCGGTTGTTGAGAGAGAAGACCAGAGTGACAGGAAATGTTCGGAAATATTGCTTATTTTGTAATTTGACAAAAAGTGGTCAAATTACATGAAGGTAGAGCTACATTAACTTTCACAAATGTGATGTTTGTTATTCATCTTTCAGAAAAAATGAAATAAAGTGTTGATTAAATTAAAAGTTTCCATGGTTGATTTGTATTTTCTGGGAAGAAGTTCTTGCTGTTTTTAATGTATGTCTTTGTGATTAACATTATTTTCTGAACTGTTTGCCATTACATTGCAAGCTATTTACAATCAATGTGGTATTTATAAAACACTGATATCATTGTTTTGTTAGTGGTATATGAAAACGCTGGACTCGTACCATTTGACAATGTTTTGGGATGTAGTTCACACAAATCGATAAAAATGAATCAACTATCACATCCAAACATAATACAAGAGTCTTGTACTATAGTAAATGTGGTGGTTATTAATATTTGTACAATTATTAAGTTTTAAAACATCGTTTTAATGATGCAGGGTAAAGAAAATCCAAAATGGCGGATTTGATAAAATAATACACGTTTTTGGTGCCTAAGAAGACATATTTATTAGGGTTAAAGTAACAATTTTTTAGTTTTTTTGGTATTGCACATATCTAAGTTAAGGCATAATCTAACCATTTAAGTGTATAACAGCTTTAATTATTATTATTTTTTTAATTATACTATCCTCCACAAGATGGGGCCCGTCATCTATGAAGTCCACCATACCGATACGGTCAGAGAGAAGCAAACCTACCATGACAATCTTGTCAAGGAATGGAAGGCCACATCAATGATGATGAGGAAGGTGGAGGATGATGAGGAGAGGGAGTGTGACATGGAGGTGATGAGAAAGCAGTCCATGGTGAGCATGGAGCATCTGGATGGAGGACAGAAAGCAGCACTGCAGAAGGTCTTCAGTGAGTTCAGCCTTGTTTCAGCAGGAGCCAGGAAAGACCCAACTGTTGCAGCACACCGTTCACCTGAAGGACCCCACACCTATCCAGCAGCGGCCTTGTTGGGTATAAGAGAGACCGGTGGAGGCACTGAGGATGGATTGAGGATGGATGGCGTGATTGAGCCATCATTAAGTGAATGGAGTAGCCCGATTGTGATTGTTCCAAAGAAGGATGGGTCCCTCAGGGTGTGTATGGACTTCCGAAAGCTTAATGCCATCTCCCAGTTCAATGCCTATCCAATGCCGCGTATCAATGATCTGTTGGAAAGGATCGGCCAGGCCAACTTCATCACCACCTTGGACCTATGTAAGGAGTATTGGCAGGTTCCCCTGACCACGAATCAAACCCGGGCCGTGGCGGTAAGAGCGCCAAATCCTAACCACTAGACCACCAAGGACTTGGATAGTGCCTCCCGACAGTGTTGTGTGTGTGTGTGTGTGTGTGTGTGTGTGTGTGTGTGTGTGTGTGTGTGTGTGTGTGTGTGTGTGTGTGTGTGTGTGTGTGTGTGTGTGTGTGTGTGTGTGTGTGTGTGTGTGTGTGTGTGTGTGTGTGTGTGTGTGTGTGTGTGTTTCTTCAGGTTAGATGTGCTAGCACACACATACTGATATGCACAGTAAGACACACACATAATTTATTAAATGTTGAGAAAACGTTAAATTGCCCCCCAAAAATGGTTGCCGGCTCCAGAGCCCTAACCACTACCCCACAGTGCTGCCTAAATAATGCTGCCTAATGCCACTTGACAACTACTGCTGATTTTGTACGTTTGCCCACTGACAAAGAAATGATCAGTCTATAATTTTAATGGTAGGTGTATTTTAACAGTGAGAGACAGAATAACAACAAAAAAAATCAGAAAAACGCATTTCAAAAAAGTTATACATTGATTTGCATGTTAATGAGGGAAATAAGTATTTGATCCCCTATCAATCAGCAAGATTTCTGGCTCCCAGGTGTCTTCTATACAGGTAACGAGCTGAGATTAGGAGCACTCTCTTAAAGGGACTCTCCTAATCTCAGCTCGTTACCTGTATAAAAGACACCTGTCCACAGAAGCAATCAATCAATCAGATTCCAAACTCTCCACCATGACCAAGACCAAAGAGCTGTCCAAGGATGTCAGGGACAAGATTGTAGACCTACACAAGGCTGGAATGGGCTACAAGACCATCGCCAAGCAGCTTGGTGAGAAGGTGTCAACAGTTGGTGCGATTATTCGCAAATGGAAGAAACACAAAATAACTGTCAGTCTCCCTCGGTCTGGGGCTCCATGCAAGATCTCACCTCGTGGAGTTTCAATGATCATGAGAACGGTGAGGAATCAGCCCAGAACTACATGGGAGGATCTTGTTAATGAAAGGCAGCTGGTACCATAGTCACCAAGAAAACAATTGGTAACACACTACGCCGTGAAGGACTGAAATCCTGCAGCGCCCGCAAGGTCCCCCTGCTCAAGAAAGCACATGTACAGGCCCGTCTGAAGTTTGCCAACATCTGAATGATTCAGAGGAGAACTGGGTGAAAGTGTTGTGGTCAGATGAGACCAAAATCAAGCTCTCAACTCGCCGTGTTTGGAGGAGGAGGAATGACCCCAAGAACACCATCCCCACCGTCAAACATGGAGGTGGAAACATTATGCTTTGGGGGTGTTTTTCTGCTAAGGGGACAGGACAACTGCACTGCATCAAAGGGACGATGGACGGGGCCATGTACCGTCAAATCTTGGGTGAGAACCTCCTTCCCTCAGCCAGGGCATTGAAAATGGGTCGTGGATGGGTATTCCAGCATGACAATGACCCAAAACACACAGCCAGGCAACAAAGGAGTGGCTCAAGAAGAAGCACATTAAGGTCCTGGAGTGGCCTAGCCACTCTCCAGACCTTAATCCCATAGAAAATCTGTGGAGGGAGCTGAAGGTTCGAGTTGCCATACGTCAGCCTCGAAACCTTAATGACTTGGAGAGGATCTGCAAAGAGGAGTGGGACAAAATCCCTCCTGAGATGTGTGCAAACCTGGTGGCCAACTACAAGAAACGTCTGACCTCTGCGATTGCCAACAAGGGTTTTGCCACCAAGTACTAAGTCGAAGGGGTCAAATACTTATTTCCCTCATTAACATGCAAATCAATTTATAACTTTTTTGAAATGCGTTTTTCTGGATTTTTCTGTTGTTATTCTGTCTCTCACTGTTAAAATACACCTACCATTAAAATTATAGACTGATCATTTCTTTGTCAGTGGGCAAACGTACAAAATCAGCAGGGGATCAAATACTTTTTTCCCCCACTGCACATGCCCCCTCAATACCTACTCGATAACTATGCACCCCCCCCACAAAAAACACCCCCCCCACATACACACAACCCGTGGAAATGCATGTCCCTCCAGTTATTAAACCAAACCTACACCCGTGCGCACACATACACACACATATTAACAGACACACAGACATTCTGGTATACACACACACTCACACATACTGATCATACTGACAACACACTCATATAAGTACTTATTCAGAACATCTTGTTAACTATTAAAACTAGGATGTAGGACATATTTTATATTAACTGTATATTTATCTTTGCACTTCTGTACTTTTGAACCTGTAAATGTTTAATTTTTAAATTGTATTAATGGTAACATTAACAGACACACACACCGACAGTCTTGTACATAAAAAAGGTCATGATGAAGAAGATGTTTGAGTGAAAAATGAATAGGGTATTGTCACTTGAGAAAAAGTGAGAAAATATTTGTCATGTATTATTATACTACATCCAACCCAATTGAGTACAGATATGTGTATATATATATATATATATATACATATTGCAGATTAACTGTAATAAAATATCTGATTAAATCAAGATCAGAATCAATCAGAAGTAATGACTCAAAGTGACTCGAGTCAGATAGGTGATTCGACCCGACAACTTCAGTGACTTGACTCGACTCGACTCAACTTGAGACTTTACTGCTAAATGTGTATGTCAAAACATACATACAACATACTTTGAAATTCCTTTACCTTACCTAAATGTAAACTCTTTCATGCCATACAATTTGTAATATTTCTGGTGGCTGAGTGATGGCCAATGACACTTTAGGTGAAAAAAGCAGTTCAGAATCATTATATGAATATTCATGCTGTTCAAGTAGGCAAAAATGATTGAATACATACATTATTTGTGTTTTATTACACTTTACAACCAAATTCAAGTGTCCCGTTGTTTAGTAAGATTTCCAAGTTCGTGACGTCAGCATTCTTGAAGGGGGAGAAATCGGGGTACATCTCCAAAGAGTTAGTGAGTAATATTAACAACCTGGAAGCTGACGTTTGTACCATGCTTCCCACATGATGTGAATGCAGCATTAGTCCCACTTTCAAGAAGTACATCCTAATCAATCACGTCATATATGCTTCCCCACATTGTTTGGATGGAGAAAGTGAGGAGTCCACATAGACTCCTAGGTCTTTCTCATGCGTTACTTCATCTAGTTCTGTTCCTCCCACAGTGTAATTATAGTGGACATTTTTGTTACCTGCATGTAATACCTTGCACTTGTCCACATTGAATTTCATTTGCCAGGTGTCGGCCCACAACTGAATAAGTCCCTTTGAATAGCCTGTGCTGGGCCACCTATTTTATTATCATCATAGTATAAAGTGATTAAGTGTAGGTAAACAGAATAGCATGAATCACGGGGTGGGGGGGGGGATCAACAGTTCAACAGCCTTATGGCCAGGGGAAAGAAGCTGTCCTGAAATCTATTGGTTCTAGTCCGGACGCTCCTATACCATTCGCCAGACAGTAACAGGTTGAACAGTTCATAGCTAGGCTGGCTGTGGTCCCTGATGATCCACTGAGCCTTCTTCCTACGCCTCTGAGACGGCTCTCCTGGCAGTCACTAACTCCCTCAGCTGTGCTCGGGCGGCCTCCCTCTCCTCAGTCCTCATCCTCCTTGATCTCTCCGCAGCATTTGACACCGTTGATCACTCCATCCTCCTCTCCTGCCTCGCTGACCTTGGAATCTCTGGGTCTGCTCTCACCTGGTTCTCCTCCTACCTCAGCGACCGGTCTTACCAAGTGACATGGCGAGGCTCATCATCCACCCCCCAACCTCTCCTCACTGTCTCGACCACACTGCACCAAGCTACCTTCAGACCCTCGTCTCTCCATACATCCCTTCCAGACCACTGCGCTCCTCCAGTGCCAGAAGACTAACTCTGCCTCCTCTCCACTCTCCTTCCTCCAGAGCCGCTCCTTCTGATCCCTGAACCCTAAGTGGTGGAACGACCTGCCCACCGAAGTCAAAGAGTCCTTGACCTCCTTCCGGCGCTTACGCAAGACGCATCTTTTCAGACAGTACTTATATTAAATATTAGTCCTTTTACCCACATCAGATAGCACTTCACAGTTTTTATTATGCTTCTTGCGCTTTTGATTGTTTTCCTCCTTGCTCCCTTTCCCATAACCCCTGACTGTGACCCTACATCTTGACAGCACTTAGCTTTTACCATCCAGGATGTAGGACCTCACTTACTGTACTTGCCGGTGTAAATTGGAAGTTGTAAAATTTATTATATTTTGAATTGCTATGTTTTATGTAAATTGAATTTGTAATGATTGATGCCTTTACCTAACTGTATTTTTTGCACTTTGTTTTGCACTTATGTTGTAAGTCGCCCTGGATGAGGCCATCTGCCAAGAAATAATAATAATAATAATAATAATAATAATAATAATAATAATAATAATAATAATAAATTAATAAATAAATAAATAAATAAATATTATTATTATTATTATTATTATTATTATTATTATTATTATTATAATAGAGGTCCTGCACAGCTGGCAGATCAGTCCTGGTGATGGGCTGCACTGTCTTAACCACCCTCTGGAGTGGTTGTGATTGAGGGTGGTGCAACTACCATACCAGGCAGTGATACAGGATACAGGTCAGGATATTCTCGACAGTACACCTGTAAAAGTTGGTGAGTATCCTGGAGTCCATGCTGAACCTCCTCAGACGGCGGAGAAAGAAGAGTGAATGTCTTGCTACCTTGATGATGGTACTGGTGTGGTGAGACCAGGTCAGGGCCTCGCTGATTTTGACCCAGAGGAACCTGAAGCTGCTGTCTCCACTGCAGACCTTGTAGAACCCAGTAAAGAATTTAATCTTTGAAGCACAGAGAATAATGTATTTATTTAATATGCCCAGCCTGGAAGGCCCTGTTGAACCCTTCTTGGAAATAACTGGAAAAGGTGTTGAGATAACACAAATAGAACTTTAATCAAGCGAGCTTGGAAGTGTCACATCAGGCCCGTTCCCTCAGTGAGACGTAACTTTACAAACACAAGTGTAGCTTTTTATGTAAAAAAGCATGACATGGTTCTGTGGGCAGGGTCCAGTCACATGCTCCCAAGAAGTGTAGCTTTGAGGTCAGGTCTCTGGCCTTTGTAATGTTTGTGGTTGTCTTCCTGGGGGGGAGGTGTGGGATGTGGAAACCAGATTGCTTCCTTTGATGCTATCAAGTGGGGAAAAGATGCGTCTTGAGTAAGCGCCGGAATGAGGTCAAGGACTCTGCTGTTTTGACTGCTGTTTTTGTATTACTTTAGTATAAATACATGTTCATTGGATTCATATGTTGTTTTTTTCTGACTATGTGAACGAAAAGACACAAATTCGCCCATTTTCTCAATGGAAATAGTTAATACATGCATTAATAATGCTTTTGTAAGCAGTTATTCATGGTTTATTAATAGCTTATAAAATATTTATAAATGCATATTCATGTAACAGTATTTTGAAGTGTTACCGTCTCCTCTCTGTAGGCCGTCTCATCGTTGTCAGTGATCAGACCAATGACAGTGGTGTCGTCAGCAAACTTAACAAAGGTATTAGAGCTATGTGTGGCCACGCAATCAAACCAGGGAGTACAGGACGGGGCTGAGCACGCAGGCCTGAGGGGCTCCAGTGCTGAGAGTCAGTATGGCATAGGTGGTGTTGCCTATCCACACCAACTAGGGTCTGCCCATCAGGAAGTCCAGGATCCAGCTAACCAGGGAAATGTTGAGGCCCAGATCCCTGAGATTGGCGACGAGCTTGGGAAGCACAATGGAATTCTCACATATGTGCTCCTCTGGTCCAGGTGGGGGAGGGCAGTGTGGAGGGTAAGGGTGATGGCGTCGTCTGTGGACCTGTTTGGTGTCAGGTAGGGAGGTGGTGATGTGTGATTTGAATTACCACTCAGAGTACTTCATAAGGAGAGACATTAGTGCTATAGGGCTGTAGTCATTCAGTCAAATAACTAGATTTTGGGGGGATAGGGATGACGGTGGTCTTCTTAAAACATTTGGGGACTACAGACCGAAGCAGGGAGAGTTAAAAATGTAAAGACATCTGCCATCTTGTCTGCCCATACCTACCTATCTAACATAAAATATTTTCTGATCGTACTGCATGGCATTATCTTGCATTTGGATATGATTGAAGAGTTGCAGAAAACAGCACAAAGCAATGTGTGTGGTAGAAGGTTGATTCTTTATTCTGGCAGCTGCAGGGGAGCCTGACGGGGTAAGTTCCCTCAGACAGCCTCCACATTTCAAGTTACCAAGTTACATTAGTTTTTTTGTCTTTTTTTACAAGACAGAAAATAAGTTCTTTCCTTCTTGATTGATGCAAATAAGCTCACTAAACAAAATGTAAATAATTAACAAGAGACATGTCTAACTATTACTTACTGCGGTCCATGGGCTGAGGTATGATTAACCTGGACATGGACAGTTATTAAGATTGACACTTTCCCAGGACTGCGGCTCCAGGTGTCGCACCCATTAGTGCAGCACAAGGGAGCGAGCAGGACTGACGCACACCTCGCCATTAACCTCACCATCTCTGCCAGAGCCTCCAACCTGAAGCACTGTGTCTGTTTGCATTGCTTTTCAGTGCATTCCTTTAATCAATTAAGAGCTCAGCATGTGGAAGAAAGCAATGTGTGGTTTCAGGAGCTTTGTCATGAGTAACTGGCTTCTGGTCTCCACCCTGAGTGCTGTGGTGTTGGGTAAGTCATCCCTTTCTTTTCACAACATGAGTGCATGAAAGGTGGACTCTTGTCATCCAACAGTTTAGTTTAAAATACATGTAAAGAAGGATATTGCAATGTTTCTCTTTCTTTCTTTAGATGCATGAGAGCAAAACAGTCAAACTTAATTATACCTGCCTAAAAGGCTGCACAGACATAATTTCATGTTTTAACAAGAAACATTTTGAAAACATTACAAAGAGCAATAAATACAATAAGCAAACAACCGAGAAAAATGAGCTAACAAGTACAAACATAAGTTCTGTCCCTGGTATGTGCCAAGGGATGGGGCAGGCATAGGTTATGTTACAGTAAAATTTTGTACACAAAATATGAGGAGCATGGGGGGGTAGTTTAATAAGAAAGTGCAGAAGATCAAGAGTGTCGAGCTGTCCAGGGGATTGGGCTAAACAGATGTCTTGGGCAGACGCCAGGTGGTCAGGGACTGTGCACTTCTGACCTGAGGGGGAGATCGGTTCACCTTGTGGGCAAGGAAGGAGAGCACAGAGCAGCTACAGAGAGTCTTCTGGCACAGGAGGACCAGAGAGGTCTTGGAGGAATGTTTGAAAACAGGAGTCTGTAGGTAGCAATAGGTGAAGTCTGGTGGACACAGCGTTAGGCAAGAAACAAAGTCTAATGTATGTATAAGACCATGCATTCATTCATAATATAGTCATCATTACGGATTTTAGTCATTTTGATACATATTACCTGAAGTACTCGTGCTTTGCAGATTCTCCATATTATTGAATACGGTGTGCATGTTGCATATGCTTTATGTGTGTAACGTCCTCCACCACCTTTAGTCTGAGGTCTGGGTGTAATACAGAGACCAGTACTTGGTAAAAGGTGTCACAGATGGGATAAGGCTTTTATTATTAATTAGTTAATTAAATTGTCTTTTGCTTAATTTTATTCACTTGTGTATCACTTATCCTTTATGATTGTTTTGATTCACAAATTGCTTTTACGCACGGGTTAGGTCTTTGAGCCAGATGCTGAAGTGATTACACTGTGCTAGATAGGGCATTGCCCATTTATCAAGCTAAATCATTGGCCCATCTGTTGCTAGAATGAAAGGAGAGCCATATAAGAGAGGGGGCTGAAAAGGACAGAAAAAAGGCTGAATCAGATTAGAGATAGGGCGAGATGAGAGAAGGTTGTGAGGGATAGTCTGTGCAGGGGGCGCATGGTGCACACGACGGCTGGCTCAGTGCGAGTGCGTGGCCGGGCAGTGGGATGGAAATGTAGAGAAGGAGGCAAGGCAGTTGAGGAAGAGGGATGAGAAACCTAGCGCCCACCCGGCCGGTGAGTGGAAGAGCCGGGTGCACCAGCGTTGTGCCCATGACTGTTCATCCAGGTAGGGTGAAGCGGTGCTGGGTACCCCACACTGCAGGCCCGGTTCCTGTGCTCTGTGTTCCCCTTGCCTGGGTAGCCACCCAGTCCACCCTTGTGTACCCTAGAAGAGCCTCTGACACTAAGAGCGAAACCTGCAGCCGAGAGCGAAGACTGCAGCCTGAGGGACTTCTACAGGGGAGCCTCGTGGCAGGTTTCCCTCATGATATGTACTGGTTTTAATTTAGTTTCATAGTTTAGATAGCCCGGGTTTTTATTAAAGGTTTACTAGTTTGAGTAATAAATTATGTAACTGATGGCTCGAAATAAATTTTGAAAAGATAGCTGCTGTTGTCTCTGTGTTGGGTGCCTCAAGCATCAAACCTGTAGGGGGAAGTAGTTGTTAGTGAGGCCCCCGCCCTCACATCAATAAAACCGGGGTGGCATGGTCAGAAGGGAGGTTTAGTGACGTGAGTGTGGTCTGAGTTCTCCAAATTCTTCATCCCAGTCTCCCTGTTCCCCCCCTCTTGCCCGATATCCGTCACCAGTTTACTTAATTGTTAATTGCCTTATTAATCAATCGATTGGGGTGGGCTTGGGTAAGACAGAATAATGCGAATGAAGAATAGATGAAAACGTGTCAGTATAGGCTACTATTTCCCCAAATTATTAACTTATTAAAGCAATTCGTTAACTAGTATTTCATATAAATTCAGTAACACCGAACAGAGCCACATTGTCCAATCACCACAAATGCTGATTTGTAGCATCGACTAAAAATGTCGACCATACCATGACGAGTAAATGGAACGAGAAATAGTGTGCAACATGTTGCCACACAGCAATAGCAGAAATACAACCAAACATTTCAGCAACATTGCCAGTCCATACAGACGCAATAAAAACAAACAAGAAAAGGGTTCATCCCACATTCTAACACGTTAGATATGAAACTATCTGTAAGCATGAGTTGCAGTTTAGCTCATCTTTCAAACAGTAAAAATGTACATAATGTTCAGACTTACAGTGATGGATGTCTTGGTTAATCAGTTGGAGACAATGGGACTTGCTGTTATAGACTGAGATAATATCAGTAGTCTAGTGAGTAATTCAGTTCACATTCCAATGATAGTATTGATCAATAATTAAGGCGAGCAGTTAGCATCAAAGCCAAAGACGTGTTTTCACATGGTTGGTTGTGGAGAACGGTGATAATGTCTGGTGATAATGGCTAACACCACCCCCCCCCCCCTTGCATGTATTGCTTGTTTCACTTTCTAGTTAAACTTTGCCTAATCTGTTGGCCATACTCTGCACTCATCATACTTCACCTGTTTTTTCAGGGCCCTGGTAACTGACCCTCCTCCATGTATAACGTGTTGAGCAATGTGGCAGCCAGAGATCTGCACCCCAATTGTCTTAAAAACCTGGGTCTGGCATTCAAGAGGACTTTTGCTAATTACACCCCCAAAACAAAAAGCTAAATGCTTAATTTAGCAGATGGAGCATTCAGCTCTAAGCTTTGCAGAAGTAAAACTACAGCTCCTGTGGATGTGAGTTTGGATTGTGGTTAGAGTAGAAGTGATACCTCACAGCATCCTGCGTGGCAGGCCACCCCTTAGGAAAGCCCCTTGCCATTGGAGAGACCCTTGACGAGTTGGAGGCACTGCATCTCTGTCCTTGATTCCCACAGTGGAGGATTTATGGCAAAGCCTCAATTGCTAAGTTAACTATACTCATAGATTGCTAACCAGGCTTTACTCATACAGTATAACCCTAGTTAATTTTTTTTACTTTTTCTGAAGGAATCTTGGAGTTTCAGTGGGCTTAAAGCTTTATTATCATTATGATTATGATTAGGATGATTATTATCCTTAATTTCTTATGTATTTATTGTGAGGCAGATGCCCATATTCAGGGTGACTGCCAGTTTACACAAGCATTACAAAAGTGCAATAGAATCCAAAACAAAACTGAAATTTAGCATCAATACAGAGTACACTTTAAAAATTAAAAAAGTGCAGTTAATATAAAAGACAAAGCACACATCCTAGTTCAAAGAGGTGACTAGTGCAGAGATGATGCAGTAAAGTTCTGGGTACGAGCTAAAGGGGGGCAGAGGATACATCACAGTGAACAACAGGAGATCTTGCAATGTAGAAGTAAGCAGTGACTCCTAGATTTTTAGTGGAAGAAGAGGGGGAGAGTGAAATGGCAGACTGACAGGAAGAGATGCTAGATGGGGGATGGGGTGGAGAAACGTGCTTCTTTTGGATTTGCTTTCCACTCCCTTCAGCAGTATGCACAATCCCCAGAGAGAGTTGTGGCCTGTGTGGGTCTCGGGAAGCTGGTGTCCCGGCCCGGCACGCTGCTCACTTCCTGTCTTGCACCCCCCTCAGGTATCGGGCTGGGCGTTCTGGTGCGCGAGTACGGCTCCCTCTCTCAGCTGGACAAGTACTACTTCGGCTTTCCCGGGGAGATCCTGATGCGAATGCTCAAACTCATAGTCCTGCCGCTCATTATTTCGAGCATGATCTCAGGTACAGTAGTGTGTCACTGATGACTTGAACACTGTAGCGCTGCTACCAAATCCTCAATTCAGTCCTAAGCCAGAAGTAACTGTACATAAATAAAATGCAAAATACTGGTGTCAGAGGAATTTTTCACGTGTGATTTTCATCTACAGTTTTACTGAAACTCAACCATCATCTCTGTAACAATCTATTCTGAGGGAAAACATGGCAAATGAGAAGTGGGCAATAATCATTTATTCGGGACAGATTTAATGTGACACAGATTTCATTTGATTATATTATTAAAATATGCAGTATTAAGCTACACGGGAGTGCACTGTGTTGTGTCCAGTGCAAATAAAGGGAAAGTGACAAAGCAAGAGTTATCAATGCCCCTGGGGGTACACCCTTCTCCTCGTTCAGAGAGGAAACACTTCTCTTGATCACTGAGGGACGGCTACTGCCACGGCTTGTGTAAGAGATAAGGCTGCTTCATTCTGTGGATGCTGACGACCAAAACACCGCTCTGCTTCACAGGAGTGGCCAGCCTGGACTCGGGGATGTCTGGCCGGATTGGGTTGCGCACGAGCATATATTATTTATCAACGACTGTTTTGGCTGCCGTCCTGGGTGAGTATTACAGTGAGCCCCCACTCTGTGCTCGGTCTGTCGCTGAGGACATGGTGTATTCCTCTGGAGACGCACCAGTGTGAGAACAAGTCAAGGATAAATGATTCTGGAAAATGAAGGGGTAGGACTCAATGTATGTCCACCACACCTTTAAACACACGATGTCACATCTGACTGCATTTATAGGAGAAGTGAAGAACAGTGATTATTCAATGAGGGGCAGTATTCAGGCAGTGAGGCAGTGAGGGGCAGTGTGTCAATCAGTTATACCCCTTCTCCACTGGCATATCTGAGCTGGAACCAGGCTGGTGCAGTGTGGCATGTTACCCACTGGCAACTTTGTGAAGCAGACCCTGAACCTGGCCGTGAGTTGAGGACTTAACTGAACTCGTTATCACGTATCATCAGTCTACCCAATTACTAGGTTTAAATATATTACAAATACTTAAACTACTACTGCTATTTATATTCTGGAAACAAAATGTAGGATTGATCTACACAAAGAGTTTAAATAAAATAATTTGTTACAGGGCGTTTTGAATGATTCTTCATCTGTAACTTAAATCTTTACCTTCCAACGTTAACTTTTTTGACTTGTTCTCTCATCGCTTTTGATTGGTTAAGGGTCGGGTGTGGCAGTGGAAAAGGGGCATTAGTGTGGCACAGTGTGGCAGTCAGTGATGCGCAGTGTGTCGGACATTAATGCGCAGTGTCGGTCAGTGATGTGCAGTAGCAGTTCTGTCTTGTGCCGTTCAGGCATCATGCTGGTGATGACCATCCAGCCTGGCGTGTCTCAGAGCACTGAGGACATCGACAGGACACACTCCGTCATCAGGGTCAGCATAGTGGACTCCATGCTGGACCTCCTCAGGTACCCAAACACTTCGCTTCTCCACTGAGTCCTGCAGACACACAGACAACACCATCTAACTCCAACGCAGCGGGGCGCATCATTGTTGAGGACTTGTAAAATGTGGAAACCTGGCTTTTGATGAAGTGTAGTTCAGTTTAGTACAGTGCAGTGTAGTGTAGTGCAGTGTGGTATACTTTAGCTCAGTGCGGTGTGCTGCAGTTTAGTCCAGTGTAACTCAGTGTAGTGTAGCTCAGTGCTGTTTAGTATACTTTAGCTCAGTGCAGTGCAGTGTAGGTCGGTTCAGTATAGTGTGGTCCAGTGCAGCGTGCTGTAGTGCAGTAAATGTGGTACTGTGTAGTGTAGAACAGTGCATAGGCTGTGTGTGTTTATTCACCGCTGCATGGACAAACAGGGATTGACTTACGAAATGTTAAAGTATAATCAAACCGCAGCAGTGAACCAGCGTCTCAATCTGTGTTTTGTCTTTGCTCGTCCTCAGGAACATGTTTCCTGAGAATCTCGTCCAGGCTTGTTTCCAATCGGTAAGAGACTCTCAGATACTAGACCCCACACCTTTATTTAGTGTGTGTGACATCAGACCTGGGCCCCTTTCCTAGTACCTGGTTTAACTAATTCAGACGGCTCAGCCGGATTCAGTTAATCCGATAATTTCAGTCAGGCTCTCCTATGGTAACTGACTCAGCTGGACATTAAGCTTGTTTTGAAGTGTGAGAGTCCGGCTCCTTTTGCGTTTCAGTACAAGACCAAGCGCTCAGAGCTGAAGCCGCCCAGCAGACCTGAGGGGAACAGCACCGCCGCTGCCGCTGTGACCACCATCATGACAACCGCAGCGCTGGAGGTGAGTGGCTCTCTGGGGCTCTTCAGCGTCGGGCTCTGGAGATGCCTGCAGCTCTGGGCACCAGGGCAGCTTCACACAGCGCGCCTCGTTTCAACTCTGGCGGCCACTGCTGCTTTGTGCGGCGCCCCAGGGGTTAACTGAGCCCTGTGCCAGCTGATGACCTAAATAACAGAATATTTTAGCCCAATCTTTTATAAAAACCTGTAATCCTGGGTGACAGTCATGTATTTTACACAAACAAACACAGATAGAAGTGCTAACATCAGAGTGAACGCACTGCCAGTCTGTAGTGTCCCCGTTTGTTCTCACTTGTCAGAACGTGACCAAGGACTACAAGATCGTGGGCCAGTATTCGGACGGCATCAACATGCTGGGCCTCATCGTGTTCTGCCTGGTCTTCGGGCTGGTCATCGGCCAGATGGGCGAGAGGGGACGCATCCTGATGGAGTTCTTCAACGTGCTGAACGAAGCCACCATGAAGATCGTGTATATCGTCATGTGGTATGTGTGAAGCTCGGTAACGGTCAGGACAATATCCTACTCAGCATATAGATCTATGTACTTCTTAAATACAGAGAAGCTGACTGTGCAGTTATAGTTGTCAGCTTGGATATGTAATACACTTGTTTAATAGCAGAGAAAATACCTCCAATATGTATTCATACAGTGCTGGGTTGTGTTTATACAATGATGAGTTATGTGCTCAGTGTCATAGTGTCTGTGCAGAATCAGAGTAACCAGATCTCTCTCTCTCTCTCCCTCTCTCCCTCTCTCTCTCTCTCTCTCTGTCTCGTGGCTGATGGCTCTGTCTGTGGGTTGCAGTTATATGCCCATTGGAATAATGTTCCTCATTGCCGGCAAGTTGATCGAAGTAAAGGACTGGGACATCTTCCGCCAGCTCGGGCTCTACCTGCTGACCGTGCTGAGTGGGTGAGTGGCTGCCCTGCTGGTCAATGGGCTTGGACAGTGGAAATGTGCTGGTGGTGTCAGATCTCAGTGACAGCGCATTTGGGATATACAAATAGAAAACTATATGACTATAATTGGAAAAAATGCACAAGTTTATTTTCCCATTTAATATGGTATGGTGAGGAGTCTAACTTAGAATGACAGGTTAATGATAGGTTCCCTTTCAAGTCGAAAGACAGCCATTACCAAATGAGAAGAGCCTTCTGACCTGCCAATCATGTGAAACCTCGTACCTTGAAAGCTGCCCTATAAGAGCCCTGCTGGCAGGAGGGAGTCCCTCACCGGCGTCTGTGAAAAGTCTCCACCTGCCAGCTGCAGTCTGCCATTTCTTCTTTCACTGCAAGTGAACAGGCGGTTTGGAAATCTCTCTGAGAAATCTTCTAAAGCACGAGCTTCCAACAGCGGGTTGGGTCGAGAATACATTCTCATTTTATTTCTCCAAGGAGGTAAGTTGTACAGTAGTACAGTCTCACGTATAGAGCAGGCTTCAGCTCCTCTACAGAGATCTACTGTGTGATTATTACCTTCTTATGTAAATTTTTTCAGAAACTTCTAAACAAAGGAAGGAAAGGGGATCTGACAGTGCCTAGCGGCTGCTGTTTCCTACGAACAGCCTGGGACTTGGAACTAGTTCTTCAGGGGCTTAGCGGAGCTCCCTTTGAGCCCATTTCCACAATGGAGCTCCGCTTTCTCTCGCTTAAGGTTTCCTTCCTTTTAGCGATAACTTCGGCAAGGAGATCAGTGATATCCCTGCCTTGTCTGTGGATAAAGCCTATTTGATCTTTTGGGAAGCAACGACAGGGACACACTTAGGACGAACCCAGCCTTCCTACACAAGGTTGTGTCGGTTTTTCACATCAATCAACCTATCATCCTAGAGTCATTCATTGAGGTGTTATATGGAGAGGACTGGGCACTTTCGCAGCTCCGACCAGCTGTTTGTTTTTCTATGGGTCTACCACGCAATCCGTCTCACCTGTGAAAATGTAAGGGTTCACATTGTGGGCTCTCTTTCATAGTTCTGATTTACTCACTTGTCATTGTTCTTGGTGCATGCTTACACACTCTTGTTTCTGTTTGCGTTATTTATACAACCCCAATTCTGAAAAAGTTAGGACAGTATGAAAAATGCAAAAAAACAAACAAAAAGTCTTTTGAAAGTTCAATTCAACTTATTATATTGAAAACACATTATTAACACATTATTTGACCATTTCAAATCTGATGACTGCAACACACTCCAAAAAAGTTAGGACAGTCGACTGTTTACCACTGTGTAACATCACCTTTTCTTTTAATTACACTTATTAAGCGTTTGGGCACTGGAGACACCAGTTGGTTAAATTTAGCAAGCGGAATTTCCCCCCATTCATCCATTATGCATTTCTTCAGCAGCGCAACTGTACAGGGCTTTCGTTGCCTTATTTTGCGCTTCATAATGTGCCACACATTGTCAAAGGGAGACAGGTCAGGACTGCAAGCAGGCCATGCTGGCACCCGCACTCTCTGCCTACGCAACCATGCGCTTGTAATCCTAGCAGAATGTGGTTTGGCATTGTCCTGCTAGAAAATGCAGGGATGACCCTAGAAAAGACGACGTCTGGATGGCAGCATATGTTGCTCCAAAATGTATACATATCTTTCTGCATTAATGATGCCCTCACAGATGTGCAAGTTACCCAAGCCATGGACACTGACACCTGAAGAGGAAGACAGTGTCAAGCTCAGCACTTCTGCTTTGGACCAGCTGCAGGAAATGGCAACTACAGCATATGAGAATGTTAAAACTGCTATGATCAGAACAATAACTTCCCAAGCACAAACTCAATCTGCCCAGTTTAGAGCAGAGTTACGGGGGACAATGCAACAGCTACAGGCCTACTACACCGTGACTGGTCTGGAAAAGCAATCTTAGACACCGGATCAACATACACACTGTTACATATGCAGCTCTGGCTTCAGTTAAAGCAACCTGAGGAGACATTGAAGACCTGGACAGGAGGACCATTGTTTTTAGCGAATGGAGAGGCGACCTACCCTCTTGGTTGGATTGAGCTGGAATACATTGTTCACCATCACACTCTACCTCATCTCGCCACCTGACAGATTAAATTCAATGTGGACAAGTGCAAGGTAATACATGCAGGTAACAAAAATGTCCACTATAATTACACTATGGGAGGAACAGAACTAGATGAAGTAATGCATGAGAAAGACCTAGGAGTCTATGTGGACTCCTCACTTTCTCCATCCAAACAATGTGGGGAAGCAATAAAAAAGACAAACACAATGCTAGGGTATATTGTCAAAAGTGTAGAATTGAGAACAAGGGCAGTGATCTTCAGACTGTACAATGCACTAGTTAGAGCTCATCTGGATACTGTGGACAGTTCTGGGCTCCACACTTCAAGAAAGATATCGCTGCTCTAGAGGCAGTTCAGAGGAGAGCAACCAGACTTATTCCAGGTCTGAAGGGAATGTCCTACTGAGAGACTGAGGACCTGAACCTTTTCACCCTGGAACAGAGGAGACTACGTGGGGACTTGATCCAAGTCTTCAAAATCATGAAAGGCATCGACCACATCAAACCAGAGGAGCTTTTCCAGATCAGCAGGGACACACGCACCCAGGGACACAAATGGAAATTGGGTTTCAAGGCATTCAAAACGGAAAACAGGAGACACTTCTTTACACAGAGAGGCGTCACAATCTGGAATAAACTACCCAGCAATATGGTAGAAGCTGAAAGTTTGGGAACATTTAAAAACAGACTGGATAGGATCCTTGGATCACTTAGATATTAATGGACACCAAACGAGCACGATGGGTCGAATGGCCTCCTCTCGTTTGTAAACTTTCTTATGTTCTTCTTATGTTCTTAAGGTATTTTGGAAAACCCAGCAGGTGAACAGGACACACTACCAAATCTATGTTCCTCACTCCTTGCACAAGCAGGTCCTGGTAGCTTATCACAACGATCCTCTAAGTGGTCACTTTGGAAGAGACAAGACCCTTAAACATGTCCAAGCTGTTGCCTACTGGCCAGGAATGTTGAAGGAGGTCCAACGGTATGTTAAGTGTTGCACGGTGTGCCAGGTCCATAAACCTGAAACCAAAAAACCTGCAGGAAAGCTACAGCAAACTATCTTTCACAGACACTGGGAAATGGTGGGCTTGGATTTGATGGGCCCTTTGCCTCACAGCTCACACCAGAACATCCATCTTCTCGTTTTCATTGACTCCTTTACCCAGTGGGTTGAACTTTACCCTCTATGGAAGGCCTCTGCTGCTGTCATTGCATGGATCTTGGTTCAAGAAATGATCACTCAATGGGGCACCCTGGACTACCTATTTTCAGATCAAGGGTCCCAATTCATATTCTCAGTGTTCCAGGAGGTGTGTAACCAATGGCAGGTCTCACACAAGACTACCACTGCCTATCATCCCCAAACCAACTTGACGGAGAGAGTCAACCTTACTTTAAAGTCCATGCTGTCATCCTATGTAGGAGTGAAACGTCGAAAATGGGATCAGTTTCTTCTGGAATTCCGGTTCACCATCAACTCGGCAGTCCAGGAATCTACCGGTTTTACCCCAGCAGAGCTCATTCTTGAAGGAAACTGTATTCCTCCTGAGTCACAAAAACTCCAGTTACAAACTCCTCTCCACACTAAGCCAATTCGGCAATCTGGAGAAAGCTCAGAATCGACAGCAGGACAATTACAACAAGCGACACTGTGAGGTACAGTTTATCACCAAGGATTGTGTGTGGATCAAATCCCATGTCCTGTCTAAAGCTTCAGAGAAGTTCTCGGCCAAACTTGCTCCCAAATGGAAAGGCCCATATAGGATTGTGCAGCAGTTGGGTCCCATAAATTACCAAGTGGTGATGGAGGAAACTGGAGAGGATTTACGGAATATCCATGTCTCTCAGATTAAACCCTGTTATCCTTCAGCAGCCAAACTCGATGCCCAAGAACGCCAAAAAGTGCTAGACATCTTTGCTGGGGACAGCGATGAAGAATTTCTAGGATTTTTGGACAGTGAGCTACCTATCTAGGCACCCTTGTGCGTCTTGGCCTCTAGTTTCATCTTGTTCCATTGGGGGGAGTGTAACAGTCTGGAGTAGAGAGAGAATCTTTCCATCTTTTTTATTTAATAAATGTACCTACTACGCTGCTTTTGGCCTCTAGGGTTTCCCTATAAGAAGGTAGGGGGGAGAACCAAGAATCAAAGGACGGGGGCAAAGGAATAGAGAGGAGGAACTAAAAGTCAGTGGAGATGGGAGACAGGGAACTTTTTCTGAGATGGACTGTTTAGTCCATGGATGTGCAGGCAAGAAGGCGAGGTGGCGTTTCTGCAGTGTTTTTTCTGAAGTGTTTTTCCCATTCTTTTCTAAGAGGTGCGTTATGGCTATTACCAGGACCTTAATAATGAGTACGGATTGAAGAGGACGCCTCTATGTTGCTAGCTGGCATTGCTACTAGTATTTTGAAGAGGACTGCCGTATGGTGCTTGCGGTTGGCATTGCTACTAGTCTTTCGAAGAGGATTGGGTGACTGGTTTGATTTTTTCTTTTTGTATTTTTCTTCTCTGACTACCTTTACCATTCCCTGCACCTCGTTGCCATTAGCGTTTATTATTTGCTGTTATTATTGTTATTGCTATTAATTTATCCCTTTATCGTTCCTATTCTTGCCTTGTTTATTTTCTAGCCAGTGTTTTCTACAGTTTAGTTTTCTGGGAAGCTGGGCTCTTTTGCTATTTTCTATTTCTTTTCATCTTCCTTGTTTCTCTCCATAGTGCACATTCTATTTTCTTTATAACCTGTTTGTAACTGTTTTCCTCCTCTATTTGTCTGTATTCCATAGTCCAGCTACTTTTCTTATTACTCTACTCTAGAAGCTTACTTTATTTTTTCCTCTTTTTTCGCTACATTCTTATCAATACTCTATTTGTGTAATCCGTTCTTCTCATATTTCCCAACTTCGTATGTCTTGTCTGAAAACTGTCACTACTTTGTTATTATTATTTATTATTGCTAGCCTGTTAATCTTTTGTATGGCTGATTATAATGGTTTATGTTGAGCTCAACTAGGGGGGGAATAACATTGAAATCTTCATTTAAACTAAAATTGAATGTGTTTTGTTTTGAGATCACCTTGTTTTGTTACTCCAGTTATTTATTTTTGGTGGGAACATTTTTTGTTTAAACATTATTTTTGTTAGGATTTTGAATTTTCGGTTATTGTGTTATTTATTGCATTTGTATTTGTCCTCTCACTTTAAATAGTTGTGTGCTGTGGATTATTGTGGACTTTACACCTGTCTGAAATTATTGACCTTGTGGCTCTTATGCTCTGTGTAGCTGGCACAGGGTACAGGTCATGTGATCTTCCCTCATTCTGTTTCCGTGCTCTCACTACCTGTGTCCTGGTGACGTTCTGTTCCACCAGTTACCTGTCCTCTTTACTTATTTCCTTCTTATTCAGTCTTTATTTGTTCTTTTCTGGTGTGCTCTTTCCACACCTGGCATTACATAAAATGGAGGAACTGTGTAACGCTGCGACCTGGACTGGTCGACAAACTTTCGGAAGCTTCTACTGCCTGAATGTTGCAGACCAGGTGCGCCCTACGCTGGGCACTCAAGTGCTGCAGGCGGCTCACCCTGGGCTCTTCCCATTCAGTAATGGCTGTCTTTCTTTTTCAGGGAACCAGGGTTATGATAATAACCTAACGTTATAATCGCTTGCTCATTGAATCATTACAATAGCCAGTATTGAAGGTAAACTATTTTTAATCGCAGTGAGGCGATATACTGTTTACCAGCACAGCCCTAGCTGAAACTTGCCTTGCATGGATTGTGCTGCCAAGGTTAATTGTAATTGTAATTACTTACATACATACTTAAGTACCCGACACTTTGATTTTCATTCACATCCTGATGTTTATGTTTGTTGCAGTAGAAACACTTCTATCGATGAGTACAAGGCTGGCAGTTAACCCACAAATTCCTACTGTGGCCCTCAGGTACCCCTGCTTGCAGTACCTTGCATTGCCCTGTGTGGTTTCTTTACTTTGCAGTGCAGACCCCCCTCTCTGACCTGTCTGTCTGTAGTTTCCTGTCTGTCATGACATTATAGAAACAGAAGCTCTGACAGGAGGTAACGAGAGCGCGGTCAGAGGACAGGTAACCTGTCAAACTCAAAGCACTTTCTTTCTTTTTCTTTCTTCTTCTCCCCCCCACATTAATAAGGTGTAGGATGAATGCTCCCAGGGTGGGTTTACTCAGTGTGTTTTCCACTGCCTCCCCAGACTGGCTATTCATACTCTTATCGTCCTCCCATTGTTGTACTTCATCTTCGTGAGGAAGAACCCGTACAAGTTTGCACTGGGGATGTCCCAGGCGATGGTCACCGCTCTGATGATCTCCTCCAGGTACGCTGGGGCCCCTGGGTGACGCGCCTGTGTGTGGGTGAAGCAGGACTGTTGTCAGCAAACACGGTCACGCCCTGATATGAGTGTCTGCCATTGTCCGCATAAGTGTAGTGTGATGATCAGACCTCCCATCCTGTCCCTCCCCTCCGCATTAATAAGGCTATGACTATTATTATTCTTTTAATTATAACTGGTACCACATAGGCACTAGAAGATCCTGCCATTGCAAAATCTACAGTCCTCCTAGGAATTGTGACTTAGAATGCACTGCAATACACTAGAATGGAAAGCAGTCACCCACATCACAAGATTTGATGTTCCATTGAAAGTTTATTTATTTTCTGTCTGAAACAGAAAAATATATTTAAAATGCGACAGTGGTGACAATGGTGACAGTGCCCGATGTTTAATCTCCAGCTCGGCTACGTTGCCAGTGACCATTCGATGCGCAGAGCAGAACAACAGAATTGACAAGAGGATCACACAGTTCATGTTGCCAATCGGTGCCACCATCAACATGGACGGCTCTGCCCTCTATGAGGCCGTGGCGGCCGTCTTCATTGCACAGCTGGGCAACTATGCGCTGGACATTGGCCAGATCGTGACCATCAGGTGAGTCCCTGAAGTCTCCCAGTTTATGATGTTTAGCACTAGCTTTATTCTTACTTAATAATAAGAACAACTTTTTATAAGTTGTTTTTACAAGCTTCTCCAAGCACTTTAGAAAAGGCCTTTTTTAAGCTAGATTGAAAAGCCCCCACATCATGCAGGGGAGCATGAGGGACATGTGGAGAGTGGGTGTGGTGAGGGTGGTGGGTGGGAGTGTAGAGACACTATCAGTGTTGGTGGAGCCAGACATTGCAGGGCCTTGGAGCTCAGGAGAAGAACTGTGTATTTCTTTCTATGGAACAGATGAGCTTTCATGAACAATTAAACTGTTATGCTTACCAGATCTTGGCCAGAGTAATCAGAAATGCAGGGCAATTAGTGACCAGAAGTCCCGCATATCACGGGAAAGTCCTGAATTTTGAGCGTTTCACCCACGTCCTGCAACAATTACTCAATGTGTTGAAGTTGAAGCATAAACATGACCGTGACATTTTACGGACAAACTTCCCTCAACAAAATATCAGGGTCTTCTAAATTTCTGCATTAATTATATAATAATTATTCTAGACCTTGCACCATTTATGTCTGTGTTGGTTAAGTTGCCATTGTTAATTAACGGAAATGTGTCAAACAGTACGGCAAAACAGGCAGGCAGTCTAAATTGTGCACACGCTAGCTAGTTCCCAGACGTGGTGATACGTGACTTGCCTAAATAAGATGGCTATTTTCTCTAACAAGAAACAAACTTTCTCTGTCGCAAACTTACATTCCACAGTGTTTGCAGGTATAACAGGGCTCGTTTTATATATATATATATATATATATATATATATATATATATATATATATACACTCACCTAAAGGATTATTAGGAACACCTGTTCAATTTCTCATTAATGCAATTATCTAACCAACCAATCACATGGCAGTTGCTTCAATGCATTTAGGGGTGTGGTCCTGGTCAAGACAATCTCCTGAACTCCAAACTGAATGTCTGAATGGGAAAGAAAGGTGATTTAAGCAATTCTGAGCGTGGCATGGTTGTTGGTGCCAGACAGGCCGGTCTGAGTATTTCACAATCTGCTCAGTTACTGGGATTTTCACGCACAACTATTTCTAGGGTTTACAAAGAATGGTGTGAAAAGGGAAAAACATCCAGTATGCGGCAGTCCTGTGGGCGAAAATGCCTTGTTGATGCTAGAGGTCAGAGGAGAATGGGCCGACTGATTCAAGCTGATAAAAGAGCAACTTTGACTGAAATAACCACTCGTTACAACCGAGGTATGCAGCAAAGCATTTGTGAAGCCACAACACGTACAACCTTGAGGCGGATGGGCTACAACAGCAGAAGACCCCACCGGGTACCACTCATCTCCACTACAAATAGGAAAAAGAGGCTACAATTTGCACAAGCTCACCAAAATTGGACAGTTGAAGACTGGAAAAATGTTGCCTGGTCTGATGAGTCTCGATTTCTGTTGAGACATTCAGATGGTAGAGTCAGAATTTGGCGTAAACAGAATGAGAACATGGATCCATCATGCCTTGTTACCACTGTGCAGGCTGGTGGTGGTGGTGTAATGGTGTGGGGGATGTTTTCTTGGCACACTTTAGGCCCCTTAGTGCCAATTGGGCATCGTTTAAATGCCACGGCCTACCTGAGCATTGTTTCTGACCATGTCCATCCCTTTATGACCACCATGTACCCATCCTCTGATGGCTACTTCCAGCAGGATAATGCACCATGTCACAAAGGTCGAATCATTTCAAATTGGTTTCTTGAACATGACAATGAGTTCACTGTACTAAACTGGCCCCCACAGTCACCAGATCTCAACCCAATAGAGCATCTTTGGGATGTGGTGGAACGGGAGCTTCGTGCCCTGGATGTGCATCCCACAAATCTCCATCAACTGCAAGATGCTATCCTATCAATATGGGCCAACATTTCTAAAGAATGCTTTCAGCACCTTGTTGAATCAGTGCCACGTAGAATTAAGGCAGTTCTGAAGGCGAAAGGGGGTCAAACACAGTATTAGTATGGTGTTCCTAATAATCCTTTAGGTGAGTGTAGATATATACAGTGAGGGAAAAAAGTATTTGATCCCCTGCTAATTTTGTACGTTTGCCCACTGACAAAGAAATGATCAGTCTATAATTTTAATGGTAGGTGTATTTTAACAGTGAGAGACAGAATAACAACAAAAAAAATCAGAAAAACGCATTTCAAAAAAGTTATAAATTGATTTGCATGTTAATGAGGGAAATAAGTATTTGATCCCCTATCGATCAGCAAGATTTCTGGCTCCCAGGTGTCTTTTATACAGGTAACGAGCTGAGACTCTCTTAAAGGGAGCGCTCCTAATCTCAGCTCGTTACCTGTATAAAAGACACCTGTCCACAGAAGCAATCAATCAATCAGATTCCAAACTCTCCACCATGGCCAAGACCAAAGAGCTGTCCAAGGATGTCAGGGACAAGATTGTAGACCAACACAAGGCTGGAATGGGCTACAAGACCATCGCCAAGCAGCTTGGTGAGAAGGTGTCAACAGTTGGTGCGATTATTCGCAAATGGAAGAAACACAAAATAACTGTCAGTCTCCCTCGGTCTGGGGCTCCATGCAAGATCTCACCTCGTGGAGTTTCAATGATCATGAGAACGGTGAGGAATCAGCCCAGAACTACATGGGAGGATCTTGTTAATGATCTCAAGGCAGCTGGGACCATAGTCACCAAGAAAACAATTGGTAACACACTACGCCGTGAAGGACTGAAATCCTGCAGCGCCCGCAAGGTCCCCCTGCTCAAGAAAGCACATGTACAGGCCCGTCTGAAGTTTGCCAATGAACATCTGAATGATTCAGAGGAGAACTGGGTGAAAGTGTTGTGGTCAGATGAGACCAAAATCAAGCTCTCAACTCGCCGTGTTTGGAGGAGGAGGAATGACCCCAAGAACACCATCCCCACCGTCAAACATGGAGGTGGAAACATTATGCTTTGGGGGTGTTTTTCTGCTAAGGGGACAGGACAACTGCACCGCATCAAAGGGACGATGGATGGGGCCATGTACCGTCAAATCTTGGGTGAGAACCTCCTTCCCTCAGCCAGGGCATTGAAAATGGGTCGTGGATGGGTATTCCAGTGTAATCAGGACTGCATGTAGCAAGGATGTGATTTCATTTTCCAAAACATAGACTGGGAAAGCCCAGTCGGGACTACAGAAACAGAAATAGAAATGGTTGAGATGCATAGCATGCATTGACCAGCATGACAATGACCCAAAACACACAGCCAAGGCAACAAAGGAGTGGCTCAAGAAGAAGCACATTAAGGTCCTGGAGTGGCCTAGCCAGTCTCCAGACCTTAATCCTATAGAAAATCTGTGGAGGGAGCTGAAGGTTCGAGTTGCCAAACGTCAGCCTCGAAACCTTAATGACTTGGAGAGGATCTGCAAAGAGGAGTGGGACAAAATCCCTCCTGAGATGTGTGCAAACCTGGTGGCCAACTACAAGAAACGTCTGACCTCTGTGATTGCCAACAAGGCTTTTGCCACCAAGTACTAAGTCGAAGGGGTCAAATAGTTATTTCCCTCATTAACATGCAAATCAATTTATAACTTTTTTGAAATGCGTTTTTCTGGATTTTTTTGTTGTTATTCTGTCTCTCACTGTTAAAATACATCTACTATTAAAATTATAGACTGATCATTTCTTTGTCAGTGGGCAAACGTACAAAATCAGCAGGGGATCAAATACTTTTTTCCCTCAGTGTATATACACTCACCTAAAGGATTATTAGGAACACCATACTAATACTGTGTTTGACCCCCTTTCGCCTTCAGAACTGCCTTAATTCTACGTGGCATTGATTCAACAAGGTGCTGAAAGCATTCTTTGGAAATGTTGGCCCATATTGATAGGATAGCATCTTGCAGTTGATGGAGATTTGTGGGATGCACATCCAGGGCACGAAGCTCCCGTTCCACCACATCCCAAAGATGCTCTATTGGGTTGAGATCTGGTGACTGTGGGGGCCAGTTTAGTACAGTGAACTCATTGTCATGTTCAAGAAACCAATTTGAAATGATTCGACCTTTGTGACATGGTGCATTATCCTGCTGGAAGTAGCCATCAGAGGATGGGTACATAGTGGTCATAAAGGGATGGACATGGTCAGAAACAATGCTCAGGTAGGCCGTGGCATTTAAACGATGCCCAATTGGCACTAAGGGGCCTAAAGTGTGCCAAGAAAACATCCCCCACACCATTACACCACCACCACCAGCATGCACAGTGGTAACAAGGCATGATGGATCCATGTTCTCATTCTGTTTACGCCAAATTCTGACTCTACCATCTGAATGTCTCAACAGAAATCGAGACTCATCAGACCAGGCAACATTTTTCCAGTCTTCAACTGTCCAATTTTGGTGAGCTTGTGCAAATTGTAGCCTCTTTTTCCTATTTGTCGTGGAGATGAGTGGTACCCGGTGGGGTCTTCTGCTGTTGTAGCCCATCCGCCTCAAGGTTGTACGTGTTGTGGCTTCACAAATGCTTTGCTGCATACCTCGGTTGTAACGAGTGGTTATTTCAGTCAAAGTTGCTCTTCTATCAGCTTGAATCAGTCGGCCCATTCTCCTCTGACCTCTAGCATCAACAAGGCATTTTCGCCCACAGGACTGCCGCATACTGGATGTTTTTCCCTTTTCACACCATTCTTTGTAAACCCTAGAAATGGTTTTGCGTGAAAATCCCAGTAACTGAGCAGATTGTGAAATACTCAGACCGGCCCGTCTGGCACCAACAACCATGCCACGCTCAAAATTGCTTAAATCACCTTTCTTTCCCATTCAGACATTCAGTTTGGAGTTTGGAGTTTGGAGTTCAGGAGATTGTCTTGACCAGGAACACACCCCTAAATGCATTGAAGCAATTGGTTGGTTAGATAATTGCATTAATGAGAAATTGAACAGGTGTTCCTAATAATCCTTTAGGTGAGTGTATATATATATATATATATATATATGAGCATATTACAAGTGACGTAGCCCCTCTGTAAAAATTCAGTACAGTGTTAAGCCTCCTGTGTCTGGAAACCTGGTCTTTTAGCATGGTGAGCTTATTGCTCTACTGAGTGGAACTGCAGTGGTGTGGACCCTTAGGAGGGGTGCCTGTGGGTTAAAACTTTGAAAGATCCGAAGGATTAGTGGTAGGAGTGAGTTACAGGCCACCCAACTCAGATATTCAGAAAGATGTTGCATTGTACAGTGTAATCAGGACTGCATGTAGCAAGGATGTGATTTCATTTTCCAAAACATAGACTGGGAAAGCCCAGTCGGGACTACAGAAGCAGAAATAGAAATGGTTGACCAAGATAGAGTCAGGGGGACACTAGTTAGAGAACCAATGGCAAACTGTGATCACAATATGGTTAGCTTTGAGGCATTCTTTAAAAAAACAAGGGCCAAGTCTAAAACAATGGTCTAGAATTTTAGAAAAGCAAACCTTGAAGGTATGAGGCGGCACTTAGAAGAGGTAGACTGGAGCACACTGGATACAGAGTCAGAGAAAATGGATGGTTATATTTTAAGGAGAAATGTGTACCAAAACATAGCAAATTGAGGACCAACAAACACTGGGTAAAATGGTTTAATAGAAGTATGCAAAAAAATATCAAGAGAAAGAAAATGTTGTATAGCGCATACAAAAGGGAAGGAGACTAAACAAAATACAAAGACTATGTTGAGCTGCAAAGAGATCTTAAGAAAGGGATCAGGAAAGCAAAGAGGGAAATAGAAAGAAACATAGCTCTGGAGGAAAACTAATGCAAAGAGCTTTTTTCAATATTACAACAGAAAGAGGTCCATAAAGGAGGAAGTGAAACAGATAAAGGGCAAAAATGGAAGTATCTTGGAAAACAAACAAGATGTGGCAAATGTTCTAAATGAGTATTTCACAGAGGTTTTTACAAAAGAAAAAACAGATGACATTCCACAGGTTGACAATCAGTCCAGTCAAACCCTAATAGAGATCAGGATAAATGAGGAGGAGGTACTAAAGGGACTAGCAGAATTAAAAACAAACAAATTACCTGGGCCAGATGGGATATTTCCAACAGTACTTAAAGAAATGAGGGAAATATTTTTAGGCCGCTAACTCAATTATTCCAAATGACACTTAGAACAGGGGATGTGCCAACTGACTGGAAGACAGTAAATGTCAAACCAATCCACAAGAAAGGGGACAAAACTGAGCCAGGAAATTACAGACCAATCAGTCTCACCTGCATCACCTGTAAAATGTTGGAGAAAATGATTAGACAGAAAATAGAGGAGCATCTTAATGAAAACCATATTCTTGGAGATAGTCAACATGGGTTTAGACGAGGCAGATCATGTCTTACTAATTTATTAGAATTTTTTGAACATGCAACTGCAGCTGTAGATCACGTGAAAGCATATGATATGATATACTTAGATTTCCAAAAAGCTTTTGATAAGGTTCCACACCAAAGACTGATCCTCTAATTGGAAGCTGTAGACATTCAGGGTAATGTAAGTAGATGGATTATGAACTGGTTGATGTCTAGGAAACAGAGGGTGTCGATAAGAGGAGTTGCTTCTAACTGGAGTGAGGTTGTTAGTGGAGTTCCACAGGGATCAGTACTAGGGCCTGTGCTTTTTCTAATCTATATTAATGATCTGGACTCTGGGATAGTTAGCAAACTTGTCACATTTGCAGATGATACTAAAATAGGTGGCTCAGCAGATACAATCTTGGCAGCACAGGCTATTCAGAGGGATTTAGATAATATTCAGTTGTGGGCGACACCTGACAGATGAAATTCAATGTGGACAAGTGCAAGGTAATACATGCAGGTAACAAAAATGTCCACTATAATTACACTATGGGAGGAACAGAACTAGATTAAGTAATGCATGAGAAAGTGAGGAGTCCACATAGACTCCTAGGTCTTTCTCCATCCAAACAGTGTGGGGAAGCAATAAAAAAGGCAAACACAATGCTAGGGTATATTGTCAAAAGTGTAGAATTGAGAACAAGGGCAGTGATGTTTAGACTGTACAATGCACTAGTTAGAGCTCAACTGGATACTGTGGACAGTTCTGGGCTCCACACTTCAAGGAAGATATCGCTGCTCAAGAGGCAGTTCAGAGGAGAGCAACCAGACTTATTCCAGGTCTGAAGGGAATGTCCTACTGAGAGACTGAGGACCTGAACCTTTTCACCTGGAACAGAGGAGACTACGTGGGGACTTGATCCAAGTCTTCAAAATCATGAAAGGCATCGACCACATCAAACCAGAGGAGCTTTTCCAGATCAGCAGGGACACACGCACCCGGGGACACAAATGGAAATTGGGCTTCAAGGCATTCAAGACAGAAAACAGGAGACACTTCTTCACACAGAGAGGCGTCACAATCTGAACAAACTCCCCAGCGATGTGTCTGAAGAGACAATTTGGGAACATTCAAAAACAGACTGGATAGGATCCTTGATCACTTAGTTATTAATGGACACCAAACGAGCACGATGGGGCGAATGGCCTCCTCTCGGTTGTAAATTATCTTATGTTCTTATGAGGGGTGCCTGTGAAGTGTTGTTCAAATCAGAAGCGGGGGGGCTCCGACCACACAGGCTACATAGATATCTTTTGTCATTTAACAGATTAAACGTTGGCAGTAAATGTGATTCTCATTTAACCATGCACTCTTGTTTTGGCAATGTCCCGTATTGGAGGGCTTAGTGCCCTTCAATTGCACTTGGCAAATGTGGTTACCCTAGGGGCAGTTTATCACTGGATTGCAACCGCAGTGGGAGTTAACTAGTATGAGGAGAGGTTTCCAACTGAACACGTGGAGGTCGTAAACAGGCAACCAATAACAAAGGGAATACTGAGAAAAGCAACAGGAACGAAGACAAGACTTAGCAGTGAATGGAATTCACAGAGGGGTTTATACAGTGGGTTAGATCTAATGGGGGTCCCCTAATCCTGGGGGGGGCATGTCCCACAGAGGCCTTTTTGTCTCGGCATGGGTCTCTCTCGCACATTTCTTTGCAGAGCCCAAACAGACAACATGCAAATAGGCTGATATTAAATTAAAGATTAGTGTCTAACTGTCCAAGCATTCTTTTCTCTTCAATCACAATGAGGAGAAATTAATAACTTGAATCATTTAATTCAGAATGACAAAGTTTGCTCCATGTAACCGCATTTTTCAGAGTAACATTAGCATAACTACCTACAACTGTCCGAAAGATAAGATTAAAAAAATAAGTAGCGGCTACGTTACAAGCTTACGGAAGTGTATTGTTGCCACACGACAAAAAAAAATACTAGTTTGCCACACAAAAAACAAACAAAAAGAAAATGCAAGTATTTTTTTTTTTTGTATTTTGGGGGCATTTTGCTGCCATGAAAAAAAATAGTCCAAGACCATTTGTAGTTCTTACCAGTAACCTCGCAATATGACAGAACTGGATAGGAACTGAAACTGTATTGCTCATGCGAATTGTTCTAAAAATGCGTCTCTTTAGTTAAAAGCCAGATACATTTAATTGTGTTGTCATTAAACAAAAAAGAAATGCTGCCGCAAAATATACTAATTAGAAGCATGTACCAAACAAAAAAGTGTAGCCGGAGTTCCCTGCTCGAGATTTGAACTGCAGTCGTTCCAGCACAGGTGAGTGTGAAGCCGTTAAACAGGAATTGCAAGTGTGTTGGACATTGTCCACTTTAACCTTGATCTTCAGTGTAAACAAATATTACAATGTTTGAGCCACGTAAAATTCAGAAGGGTTTTAATAGAAATACATGCCCGCTTTACTTGAAGTGGCATTGTTTGTGATGGCAGAAATAGGTAAACACGGGAAGCTACATGGGTATAAAATGATGCACCTTAAATGCATTCAACAGGGATTTGTGAGGCTTAACAAGCCTTCTTCACACACTGATCCTGAAGAGTGTGTCAGAATGTCTCACAAGTAATATGTTAGTAAGTTTATTAAGTTCCTATCCAGTTCTGTCGTATCGTGAGGTTACCCATAAGAACTACAAATGGTCTTGGACTAATTTATTTTTTTCATGGCAACAACACGCCCCCCATCCCCCTAAAAAAAGAAAAATGTATTTTGTTGTTGTGTGGCAAACTGGTATTTTTTCATTTTTCGCGTGGCAGCAATAGGGTTCCATACAAACGAGCTGCTGTTCAGCACGAGGGTGAACAATTCGATAGTTATAGTAACACAGTGTAGACAATCCTAAATCAGAGAAGAATGTTATGTTTCCACTTACTTAGCCGGTGAAAACTCGAGAAGCCCCCGCTGTGTCAGTCGCTGCTGTAACTGAGTCAACACTGCGAGTGTGCGCAGGCGCGGGTCCATGACGGGGACGAATTGACGCGCTCCCCACGTGCGCGTGTTTAGAACGTCACTGAAGAAAATAAAAACAAATCTGGAACACTGATGACAATTGCAAGTAGCTGACAAAGTCATCTAGTGTCAGGGCATTCATTTAGACAAAAAGTGAAATTTATATTTATATTTATTCCCAGACCCCCTTGACCCCTCCCAGCACCCCTCAATTTGAACACTGGGTTTATATGTGTAGCAGAGGGAGCAGAGGGCAGTGAAGGAGAGTGCTGATAGAACATAGTGCACATGGTGCCGAGGAATGTTAAGTGGCTGATTGCTGGGGAATGTGAGGGTTTAGTATTCCAGTGATGATGACTTCTGGTGGTGAGCTTGTGAATTGCGGGATGTCTGGGATACAACAGTGACAACAGTGATGCCAAAAACAGCATTTTGTTGTAAATGTCATGTTCAGGAGTCAAATATGGTTTCAGCAATGAATGTGTGCGTCTCTTTAGTAAAGTCCCTTTCAATGGATAGAGTAACGTCATGCCCGTGTGTGTTTTGTTCCAGTGTAACGTCCACCCTGGTCAGCATCGGAGCAGCAGGAATCCCCTCTGCCGGGCCAGTGTCCATCCTGATCGTCTTGTCCGCAGTGGGCCTTCCCTACGACGACGTCATGGTCCTCTTCGCCGTCGACTGGCTGGTGTAAGTTCCTCTCTGAGGTCTAGTTCGTTCCCCCTGCTGTGTTAAATGTGCAGGCTTCATTTAAAAACAAGTGTGTGTGACCTGTGTAATAAATCTTTCTCAATGAACTGTAGTTATTTATCAGTGATATCTTGCCAGAGGTTGTTGAACACTGATTCAGCACCAGAGAGAAAACTGGAGGGATTCCAGCTGGTTTGGGTTTCCATTTCAAAATCTCAGCACAGCATTTGCTATCAATAAATCAGACATTCCTACAGAAGAAGATGCTCATTGACTTAGTATATATATATAAGCAGTGGTGTCCAACCCTGGTCCTGGTCCCCAGTCCACATCTGATAGGTCACCTTAAGTCACCAATTTCTAAATACTGGGATCACATGGGAGTTATTAAATCAATTAAGCAACTCAACCAAGGGAATTCTTGAAATCTTGAGTTCATTTGTGTTGAATATTGTCTGGCGAAAGGCTGATTTTTGGATTTAATTAACTGAGGACAATTGGAAACTGTCTTTCTCCTTCTCTCTACTGCTGTGGTCTCCTGTCTGTCTGTCCATCTGTCTGGTTCAATCAGAGATCGCTTCCGCACCATGATCAATGTGCTGGGAGACGCCTTCGGTGCCGGGATCGTGCATAAGCTTTCCAAGAAGGAGCTGGAGCAGATGGACCAGAAACTCAGTGGGGACGCATTCAGGCCCTTCTCTCTGGAGGCTCTGATGGATGAGGAGGAATCGGAGAGAAAGATTTACATCAACGGTGGCTTTGCTGACGATACGAATGAGTCGGACTCATACACCAAGATATCTCAGCTTTAGCGTACAGACATATATCACTTCCGAATCAGTAATAACCTGCTGCACATTTGCCCTTAATGGACATTTATAGCATCATCAGTATCAAATAAAAATGTAACAATTACACCCGAATCAGTTTCCACATCTTTTTATGTCCTGAGTCATAAAGAATAAAAAAGTGCTCTGTCACAGAAGTGAGCGATGTTGTAAATCTTCAAATCCACGTGGTTCTCTGTGCTTTGGCTTTGAGCAGCATCGTTACTGAGAGACGTGGGCACCGCGGCGTGAGTGAGGGCCTGGTGGCACTTCTGTCATGAGCAGCGCTGTTTGAGCTCCCGATTACAGCTGCAGCAAGACAGAACAGAGCAGCCGACCAGACTCACCAGCCATTTAATGATTACGAACCCCTCTAAGCACACCAGTGGCGCTCATGCCTGACAGAAGTTGACCCTGATCGCTCTGTAGTGGCCGGGGGGAGGATCTCAAGGGATCTTGAGCTGAGCTACACAGGATAAAGAGAATACAGGTATTTGATGAAAAGTTGCTTTACAAACTGTTTTTTTTACATGCAGATGTTTCACTGCGACTCTGGTCTGACCCAGTTTAACCTCAGGCTGAAACAGCTGGAGATAAATGCCACCTCTGCAGCATTCCTGCCCAGTCCCAGTCAGGTCTTTGTGCCCTTGAGGCTCCTGGGCGAGAGGGTCCTCCATTCCTGGGAGGACTGGCTGCTGTGTGCCCAGGCGAGGGAGCAGGTGGCCGCCTTGACAGCCTCCTAGGTCTCGGCTCACCGTCAGCTGGGGAAAGAGCCGTCTGGAGCCGAATCGTGGAAGTGTGGACTGCTGCAATCCTCTCCAGTCTCTCCCAGTGTAGTCTGGGGTGCAGCTGCATCCATGGCGCTATCGCCATCACAGCATCCTGGTGGCTCCAGGAGGGCCCTCCGTCTGTTGCTAGACCTCTGTCTTCAGACTGGCGGCTCCACCTGCGAGTGGTGGCCCGTGTTTGGGATTGGTTGGGCAGGGCAGGTGCTGCCCCCTGTGATTCTCCATCCATGAGACCCTCAGACGCTTAGTGGACACGCTGGCTCACCAGCTGGCGTTCTCTCTACCTTTGCGCTGATTACTTCTGACCTTCCTAATGAGGGTCAGGGCCAAAGGTGGGTTGGTGCTCCTTGTGGCCCCTCAGTGGCCCAGGAGGCTTTGGTTCTCCAAGTTGGTGCAGCTGCTCGATGGGGAGAACTATATAAACGCAATCCTCTGTCACTGATGGGGTGTAATATATATCATATGTACAGATTTACATACACTAAATTTTACAGTTTTTCTTCTCCCTGCATGAGAATCATAAATTGTACCCTTCATATGCCAGTGGGCATCAGTGGCCTGTATACGGCAGTGGGAATCTCGGGTGAATTAGGAGCAGCATGTTGTGTGCATAACGTATGGTCCTTTCTTCATGTGGGGGGAAAACTATTTTCTCAGCTTGACTCACAATCTCACACAGGTCAACAGCGGCCGTTGACCTCAGAGACACGTGGGGCAGAATGAGCTTCATTTAAATATTACTAGAACTGTATATAAATATTAGCAGTACCATATCTTAGTAATAAAATGTTTGCTTTCATTTTTTTTGTTTACAAAAGTGCAACAAATATGACTCATAATTGACCAAAATCTTTATCTGTTGTGGTTGAAAAGTGACCGTTAACCTCTTAAACTGAAATTCAAAACTTGGAATTGCCTGCTAAAAGGACTGGCCCAATTTTGTAAATATTTGAATCACATGCTATCGGAGTAACACAATACACATAACACAAGATAATGTGCAGAAAACCCAACTGTATTTTATTGTTTCAATTTTCAAAGTCATGTTTCACATCACCTTAAGAAGGTGTCTAGGTGCTGTCCAAGCGATTTTGTTTTTCTCGCATCAGAGAATGATTGATGCCATTAGAGAGCCGAGAGCCCCAGCATTCAATGGATTTCAAACACTCGGCAAACAACACATCAGTGAAGAGAACACGTGAAAGTGAACAGAAACACACGCCATTTTCAGCATGTATTGTAACTGATATGGATGACTAAAATACAATCAATTTCACAGATGAAATTGTTAAAATGCTTTGTAAACATCTCCACCCTAAACCACAGCCTATAGTGTGTATACATGTATATGAACATAAGAAACATAAGAAAGTGTCCAATCGAGAGGAGCCCATTCACCCCATCGTGCTCGTTTGGTGTCCATTAATAACTAAGTGATCAAGGATCCTATCCAGTCTGTTTTTGAATGTTCCCAAATTGTCTCTTCAGCCACATCGCTGGGGAGTTTGTTCAGATTGTGACGCCTCTCTGTGTGAAGAAGTGTCTCCTGTTTTCTGTCTCGAATGCCTTGAAGCCCAATTTCCATTTGTGTCCCCGGGTGCGTGTGTCCCTGCTGATCTGGAAAAGCTCCTCTGGTTTGATGTGGTCGATGCCTTTCATGATTTTGAAGACTTGGATCAAGTCCCCACGTAGTCTCCTCTGTTCCAGGGTGAAAAGGTTCAGGTCCTCAGTCTCTCAGTAGGACTTTCCCTTCAGACCTGGAATAAGTCTGGTTGCTCTCCTCTGAACTGCCTCTAGCGCAGCGATATCTTTCTTGAAGTCTGGAGCCCAGAACTGTCCACAGTATCCAGTTGAGCTCTAACTAGTGCATTGTACAGTCTAAACATCACTGCCCTTGTTCTCAATTCTACACTTTTGACAATATACCCTAGCATTGTGTTTGCCTTTTTTATTGCTTCCCCACATTGTTTGGATGGAGAAAGTGAGGAGTCCATATAGACTCCTAGGTCTTTCTCATGCGTTACTTCATCTAGTTCTGTTCCTCCCATAGTGTAATTATAGTGGACATTTTTGTTACCTGCATGTATTACCTTGCACTTGTCCACATTGAATTTCATCTGCCAGGTGTCGCCCACAACTAAATATGTTACAAGGTTTTGTTGATTTATCTACACACACATCACAATTAAATAACAATGAGGAATTGTATGTCCCCCCTCTTTTTTGTCCTCGTTTTTTTGTTAGTTTTTTCTTAATATTATTATTATGATGTATTTCTTACCAGACGCGTGGAAGTTTGTGCCAGTAAGTAGCGGGCACTGACACCCATGCACAGCGCAGAGGTCACTACTGCGCATGCGTGACTGAAGCGGTGAAGGCTCGCATGAGAAAGGTACCATGAGACTATCCCTGCCAGGACTCAAACATCAGCTCATTCTGATTGGCCGTGAGGAACTGAATTACGATTGGTTCTCATTCCCACCCTGCTATTGGCTGCTGAATCTCCTTCTGTTTTAAATGTATTTGGTGGACATTTCATGGCACCTTTCTCATGCGAGCATCTGCCTGCAGGAGCACGTCATTGTCAATAGCGCATGCGCGCTGCTGCAGACAGAGCACGTTCAGCGCTTCTGTGCAGCACATGGGTGTCTGTGCAATTGTGCAAGCTGAATGGATTGTTTAAATACAGCAGCAACTATACAAATTGTTTATTGAGTGTATACATTAGTTACACTTACTATAGGATGTAAGTATATGTACTCTTACAGTAGGTTATCAAACTTTAGATACATATGTGGTGGTCCCAAAGTCAGAACGTTACAAACAAGGCTTCAAAAACAGGGACATTTATTGTCTTTCGGTCACTATGTAATTTCAAACAAAAATAAACAAAAATATATTTCCATATTTCCAAAATAGGTCTACCAAACTTATAATAAAGTTGATGCATGATGATAAAATCAATCTAAACTATAAACAAAATAAGTAAACACTAACCAATAGTATGAACCCCCTCCCATGTCAGCGATAAAGCGACCCAGGTCTCTAAAGTCCCTTCCCAAGATGGCCTCTGTAAGCTTCCCCTACTTTCCCCATGATGGCCGCTCCACAACCCCACCCCAGGTAAGGTTGTTTGGAAGGCTTTTTGTTAATTTCCAAACATTTTAACAAAGGGATGGGCCTACTCCATCATGACATAGTTAAGGTTGCACTTCTTAGTACTGAAGTTAATTTGTATTTGATCTGCACTTACTGTAAAATATGTATTTTGTGTAAGTTGACAACGGGTAAGGGTTTCTGGTAATTAAAAGACAACCTAACGCAACAGATTCATGTAGGTAATTAAATATATGTATTGTACGATGTACATGTATTTTTCACAGACCACAACAAATGCATTGAGACACTCTTGTTTATATTCATTTCTTATTACTACACAAGTAAAACAACTTGTTAACGTATGCAGACATCATACTTCAGCGACATAAATGCAGTACAATCTTCTAAATATTTATTTACTTATTTATTTAGTCATTTAATTCCTGACAGCTTTTCACAACGATCACACACACAGGTGAAGCAATAACAGAAACTTTGAACTTTAAAGGAGATTATAATGGTCAATTATTTGCCATCTGAATGCACACTCACACTTTTGTGACTCTGGTGTGTATTTGCTGTCACTAAGGAAGGGGTCAGCATTTTTTCCAAGGGGCACAGTTTCTTCTTTTTACAGCCACTGGAAAATGTGGTGACCCCCCTGTGAATCAAGCAGTTCTCCAAAAATGTCCAAACTTTTACTGCTAGTGCCCCCCTCCAAGTGGTTGAGTGTGCATTCAGATGGCAAATAATTGACCATTATAATCTCCTTTAAAGTTCAAAGTTTCTGTTATGGCTTCACGTGTGTGTGATAGTTGTGAAAACTAAAGTGCAACTAATGTATACACACACCTCTCAGTAGACAATTTGTATAGTTGCTGTCGCTGTGTGCAGCAGTGCGCATGCGCTATTGACAATGACCGCGGTGATTGCTCCCGGCGCATGCGCACATCCACCTGGTCACACGGATCCTAGCGGTCACTGAACTCGTGTGGCGGCGGCGCCGGGGGTAAGGAAGCATATAGTGGACTTAATAATACATAAATGCTGAAATATACACTGATATATATATATATATATACACTGCAGGCGTCCACTCAGCCCCACGCCAGGCGCATCACCTGCGGCCAGAGTCCGGCCATCAGTGTCGTCCCTGGAGATCTCACTAACTGCTCTTGGCCCTGCAAGTTGGTCTTTTGATATCGTTGAATTGCCTCCCGCAGGCGATAGCAGTCTCAGTCGAGCGCAGCACGGTAAAGGATGGACCAATGGGATGCTTGAATCTGCCTCCTGGGGGGGCGGGACAAAACCCAGTACGAACCAATAGCAATTGAATGATTTATTTATTGCATGATTGCATGGTCGACAATGAAAGGGTGAAATAAATACATGATGATATATAATTAATTAAGTTCACTATATGCTTCCATATTGGGAGGGGACCGAACAGAAATGTCTTCATAACCAACTTCCCATGCCCTCCGGCGGCAGCAGGGGGCGCTGCAGACGCGCTGTCGCTGCTGTGAGACGCTCCTCACGTCCCAGATGATTTTCTGTGGAAGACAAATTAAATGATTCAGCCTGGAATTGAAAAACGTCCTTGAAAAGCTCCTGGAGGGGAGCATGTTGCTCTGCACCCTGGCGTTTAGCAGCTCCACTTCTGATCTCCACACCATCCAAATACACATCAGTATTTAGTTTATTTATTAGCAGTCGCCCTTACAAAATATGAGTACTACAAAAGTGCAATAATGCAGTACAGTTCAAAACATAATATAATAAACATCCTAGATTGTAATAGCTAACAAGTGTACACAAGATGTGCGGCCATAGTTAAGCACTAAGGGGAAGGGGGCATAGGGGAAATGAAAAAACAACATACTACTAGTGCTAGTAATGTAAAAGCAAGCAGTGTGATGAAAATGGTATATAAAGTGCAATTGTACAGGAGAGCTGAGCCACACATGGGAATACAATACAGGTACAGTCTGAAAAGATGTTAACTGTACAGTTTAATACTTAATGCTTGAATTATTGATGATCTTGTCTGTTTGGAGGTGTAGTGAGTGCAGTCAGCCCCCCCCCCCCCACACACACACACTCAGATTTGACCCCCTGTTTCAGATCTGAGTGCCTGTCCAATCAGCACAGCACATTACACAGTGGCAAACCCAGCTGCGCCCACCTGAGGGGGGTGTGTGATGTTTTTATTTTGATTTTTGAGGGGGTGTTTGATTACTTTACCAAGCTCTGAGGGGGACCATCAGGAGCTCACAGGCTGTCACAGCAGGAGGAAGGCTGAGCAGCCAGTCTCTGGGAGTTGACACCGTGGGGGGCAGGCCTGGTCCTGGAGGGCTCCTGAACTGAACCAATCATTTGCCAGAGTGATGGTTAAGCACCATGTCCAGGTGGTGAGCTAGTCATTTATTCACTGTGGGCCTCCAGGACCAGGGTTCGCAATGTGAGGGAGGAGGCTCTGATTCACAGGAGAGACACTGGCAGCCAGCAGCCGGTGAACAGGCGTCAATGCCCTTCTGTACCTGCCCGTCTGCTCTGGGGTTCCACAAGGCTCGGTACAAACCCACCTGGCCCAGGTAGATAATAAAGCCTGCCAGAGACGGAAGGTACTGCAGCATCATTGATCAGGAGATCAGGAGCCTCCTGTCCTGACAGCTTTGCGCTGGTGTCCAGGATCTCTCAGTACTGGATCTGAGTGGCCCAGCGCCGGCTGAAGGGCGTCCCGCAGTGGCACCTCCTGTCCCCGTGTCTCATGCCCCTGCTGCCTCTGTGCTGTTTCAGGGCTGATATCATTATATTTGTACAGGATTGTGGCGTGCTCAGATGAAAGGTGCGATATCCGTTGTTTTGTATAGTCGTTATAATTACTTAAGTATCCGTTTGCGGATTGTTCTTGTAATGCTCTTATATTTAAGTCGCACTGTGATAAGGGCGTCTGCTAATACATAATAATAATAATAATAATAATAATAATAATAATAATAATAATAATAATAATAATAATAATACAAATAATAATACAAATAATAATTATTCAATTCTCTTTGCTGGAGAGCTGTAGCGTGAACGCTATTACAGGTGGGATCCACAATAAACTGCTCACGTTTTGAACGCATTTTTAAACTAAGGAAATCAACGCACATGTCAAATTAGGGAACTGTGTATTTTATATGTACAAGACTATATTCATTGTTATATAGCCTAACGCGAGTTAAAAAAATACCGAACGGGAGCTTCCCCATCCAGCTGGGGGCCAAAGTGCAGCGGAGGCAGACGAGCGGGAGACAGGCGCTCGTCATTGATTAACTCCAGCGGCCAGGTAGTGGCACAGCGACCAGGCGCTCCCTCCCCTGCCACTCGCGTCGCACCGGAGCACCGACGCACACAGACAACACGCACAGCACACACACACACACACAGCACAGCACACACACACACACACACAGCACAGCACAGCACACACACACACCAGATCACACACACACACAGCACACACACACACACACCAGATCACACACAGCACAGCACAGCACACACACACACAGCACAGCGGTCTGGGATCAGCATCGGAGCCCCCGCAGCTCTCACACCTCCACAGCACCGCGTCTGGGTCGGTCCATTAGCGCTGCTATTTATTCGTCTGGCTGCGGAAGAGCCGAGCGATGGGGAAGAGAGCCGAGCAGAGATGCGATTTCAAGAGCTTCTTGAAGAAGAACTGGCTGCTGCTCAGCACCGTGGCCGCCGTGGTGTTAGGTAAGCCTTTTGTCTGCGCGGAGGATGGGGCTGCCTGCCGCCTCACAGGCTGACAGCATCTCTCTCCTCTCCTCTCCTGTCTTCACGGCTCCATTTCCTGCGCTTTCCCCGGGGCTGCACTGCGGACAGAGGCGGACTCGGCTCGCGTTTCCTGCGGGCAGCATCCCTCCTGTTCCCCCCCTGACCCACCGGGCTCTCGCCACTGTCATATTTCTGTGGGGACCCATTATTGAGCATCCTTTAGGGGCGACTCCATCCCGGGTCTCAGAAACGCAGCGTCCAGCCGTACAAGGATCTCTCTATCTCTCTCTCTCTCTCTCTCTCTCTCTCTCTCTCTATCAATCACAGTAATGCTCAGCGCCGGCATGACAACATCGTCACTGTGTATCAGGGCGCATTAATGTCGAGCTGCATGAAGCTGAAATAATGACAGGTTCATTGTAATCACAGTGCATGGACGTGGCAGCGTCGCAGTGGTCCGCGCGTTTGTCCCGTTCAGGTGGAGCGACATCTGTTGATTGATTAATTGATTCGAGCGTCGCTTTCCCGCACAGCCCTGCGGACTCGGTCCCGGTCATTTCATTCATCCTTTAAGGAAGTGCTCGTGTTGATTGTATGAGGTCCATAAATTACTTACTATTTAACGTTTACTTAAGAGGCAGAACAAACTTTAAATGTTGCAACAGCTGAATTACCATTTCAATCCATTTAAACTGTGAAGGTGTATACGTGTTGCACTTGATAGCTCAATAGTTTCCCTGTAGTGAGTCCTGAGACGCTTGTGTGGAATCAGGAATCAAACTGAGGAGGCTAAGGAAACGTTTTAAGAGACTAGGTGAGCACTCACAAATATCTATATCTAATGCCTTTTCTAGATAGTAGCTGAATGTATACATTGTATCTATATTTACAGTTACAAAACAAGTGATCTATATCTATATCTGGGTGTATATCTATACGTGTATTTATTACACATGATCTATATCTATATCCTCCTCTCTGTGTAGCTGGTGTGTTTTTGTGAGAGAGAGAGCGAGTGAGTGTGTGTGTCTGTGTGTTTGAGTGTGTGGGAGTGTGAAAGAGAGATAGAGAGCGTTTGTGTGGTGCTGCTGACCCCAGAGTCCAGGTCAGGCCCTGTCTGTCTGAGCCCTTCCCCTGTGAGCGACAGCCCATCACCCAGCAGAGTGTAAACAGTGATCGGAGCTGGAGAAATAAATCAGCTCTCAAGTGATCGATACAGATCCCAGCGCTTTTCCGACTATGTGAAATCTGTCGCTGCGCAGAACAAGAAACGGACCAATGACCGGCACCCCACTGCGCAGCACAGCTCGGCCATCCCGGTGAAGGTGTTACAGCCGACGGTGACCCTCACCCTCGTGGCCGGCACCGCGTCGGGGCTCTCGTGGTGTTCTGACGAGTGAGACATAGTCTGGTCTGATGATCGCAACACTAAGGTTAGACCCAGTGCAGAAATCTCCAAACTGATGGAGGTGTGAGCAGACAGTTCGCAGGGTGGCAGTGCTGGGGGGTGGGGGGCTACACTGAGCTGCTGTACTGCCGGCCCATCAATTTCACCATGTTCTTCTGAGCGTCGCTGCACTCCAGCCCACCTCTGAGAACTGTGACAGACGGAAAACCTCTTATTTGCACCAGGTCTGACCTACTTCTGAGGCACTTTGTCCTCTTCTGTATCCCCCCGTGTGCGGTTCAGGAAGCAACCCCCGCAGTGTGTTCTGACAGTGTTTTGGCGCCCGGCGAAGCAGAAGAGGCTGCTGTTTGAGGCCGCAGATACACAGGAAGGGGTGTGTGTGCTCTGGCATTTCAAGGTGCGCTCGTGAGCAGGGACCTTTCTCAGCCCCGGCCGTCCTGCGAATGAGAAACGTTGTCTCTTGTTGCCCTGGGTTATCATCAGATGTGGAGCAACCGGCTCAGACCTCAGCATGGCAGAGAAGCAGAGGTTACAACTCTGTGGTTGAAGACAAAAATACACCCTCTGTTGCTTTAAGTGACATACTGTCATGACTCGTTTCCCAGGGTTCAGAGAGAACTGCATTTGGCATGGACTCTCTCACTCTGCCTCTCAGTCAACACCCACGTCTCCCTGTCCAATAGAGAGAGAGCGAGAGCAAAACACCTGGAACACAATGTGACCACTGTGACAACAGTCATAAATAAGACATGCCCAGTGCAATTAAAGTTACAACCTCATTCTTATTCAAAAAAACAATCTGATGCACGAGTGAAGGTCTCACACAGGTGTATGTGTTTACCGCTCGGCCTAGTGGCCGAGAAATCACATTACTAATCAAACAGTTCGTTATCGAGTAAATAGGATTCTGTTGACATTGAATAGTTGGCACATGCAGGATTGTAATTGTGGGCATGAACTCAATGTTGAACTGTTCTTACCTACGGTGGATGCAAATCTATATTGTTACAAGGTTGAATGGAACAGGCAATGCCTTGTGGTCACACCTTTTGGAATCGGCCCTTGCCTATTGATATAACTGTCCAGAAGACTTCGGGTTTTGTTAATGAGTGCCTTTGCAGATCAATCATTGAACGGCACAGTTTTGCTTTTATAGATCTCTTTCAGGCAGCACAACAGAATGTGACTGTCGCTATAAACGCAGATTGTTATCTCCATCTTCCGTAATGTGTCGTCTGTGTTTCTGATGCAGCTCCTATTCCTGATACACCAGCAGGGACGCTGGCCGGCCGAGAGCATGGCAGCAGCCATTAACTGCCATTCATTTTCTCTCTTGCTCTCACTGCCGCCGTGCCATCCCTCACCCGAGGCAACGTCAGAGCATCACTGAGCGATAATGTGGAATATTAACATCTCCAAATAACAGGGAGATAAAGATTGTATTTACAGATACCATTAAGTGTTTTTAAGGATAGCGTTCAATGATTTATATCCACAGCCCTGCCTCTTTATTCTGCAAGACAGGCGTTGGCAGTGAGTAGGATTGGTGTAATAAAGTAATAAACTGATTTACTGTCAAGAGAGAAACACACAGAGAGAGAGAGAGAAACAACAATATGCAGTTGTAAAATGGTTGACGAGGGGAAACTGGGAGTATCTGACAGTGATTTCATAAAGGGGATTGAATAAAGAGGAACAATTGTATAAGGAAAGACGTCATTTAGATAATTTCAGAGACATTATGAAATGAGAATTTGACTCTCCTTGCTCTGCTTTTATCCTGCGATACCCGTGTGGCACCCAGTCCAGCTCGAAAAAAACACATACTGTCTGCGTTGCCTGCTAGAAGAAAGCCGTAAACAGACGGCCGTAATTTTCCTGCTGTTGACCATATTCAAACTGCATCTCTAGAACAGAGAGAGACATTCGTAGCCCGTGAGGGTCTCGGGGGGCTGGTGTCCCGGCCCGGCACACTGCTCACTTCCTGTGTTGTTTCTCCCTCAGGTATCGGGCTGGGCGTTCTGGTGCGCGAGTATGGCTCCCTCTCTCAGCTGGACAAGTACTACTTTGGCTTTCCCGGGGAGATCCTGATGCGCATGCTCAAACTCATCATCCTGCCCCTCATCATCTCGAGCATGATCACAGGTACGGTAGCGCAGCGCCGAGGACACGATTAAAGTGTGACGACAAACGTCTCTCTCCCCAACCTTCACTGCTTAAAAGAGTGAGGTCAACGCCTTTTCTCTTGACACTGTTAAACTCTGCTTTCTCTTCTGGAAAGTTCTGTTCGGCACATGTTGAGTTTGGGCCACGTCTGACCGTGCTCCATTAGAGCTTGTGCCAGGCTGGCTGTTGTCCGTTTCCTTCAGTGGGGTAAAAGGTCTGATGGAGAGAACCAGCATGCAGTGAGAGTGTGTCCTGCCACTGCAAACACTAGCAGCGCTGCCTGTGTGCTTTCCCTCCACAGTGCCCCCCCCCACACCCAAACCCCACTGTGTGACCTGCTGAGGTCTTCAGGAGAGGACAGTTATGCATGGCCCCCGGGGGTTGTGATAAAAGACAGAAATAAAAACAGCTCAGCGTGACAACTGCTAAAAACTAAAATGACCGATGCTCTGACATTGTCATCCTTGTTAATGGATGGACTTTCGTAACTTGTTAATTTGTAGCTAGTGAGGCAGGTCGAATGGTCTCCTCTCATTATTAACATTAAGATAAACAAAATAAACACAACACATAGCTGTGATACATGTGTGAAAGCCTGACCCGAGATGAAATGATCACAGTGTAGCTGCTTCTCTCTTCTAGCTTTTTTTCACACACACACAGACTAGCAGCTATTCAAGATACACCATTTAAAGCAGTGAAGGTTATGTGTAATGATTTATAAATACTGGTGTCTTCCATGCTGCTTACTGACCCCTGTCCCCACAGGTGTGGCGGCGCTGGACTCGGAGGTGTCTGGCAGGATCGGCCTGCGTGCCGTCGTGTATTATTTCTCCACCACACTCATCGCTGTCATCCTGGGTGAGTAACAGGCTGGCTGAGCCGCAACGCCACCTCTGTGTGGAGCGCGTGAGGAGACCAGCTGCACTGCAGTGCCTTGAGCTACAGCACACTACTACACTCTACTGCACTATACTACACTGCACTACACTGCACCAACTGTACCAACAAAACCGCACACTCCTGTACAGTGACCGGCCCAGTGGAGTGAGATCAGAGAGTCAGGCTCAGCTACACAACGGGCCCAAGGCGGGGCAGGGACTGTGGCTCTGAACCCTGTGCCCCCCCACAGTCAGGCACCACGGCGTGGCTGATAAGAGGCAGTGCTCCGTCAATATCGATCGCCCCCGCTGCTTGGTAGTGAATAACGATCCCCTCCCAGGCCAGCATCGATGTCTCCATCTTGATGTTTACTGCTGCTCAGACAGATGCTTGTTAGGAAGGTCAATCAGAGAAACGAAGCCACAAATCAGGGGGCGGGGGCCGTTTCTGCACCAGAGCTCTGTATTGTGTCGGCGCAGGGGTCTGTAGTTCACCTGGCTGTCTTAGTTTACTCTTTTACTGCGGCTGACATGGCTGAAGCACGGGGATGTGACGGTGTCGAGAGACGCGAGTTCACTCTCCTGACAGAACAACTTGTCCTCAGGCATCGTGCTGGTGATGACCATACAGCCCGGCGTGTCCCAGAGCGCCGAGGACATCGACAGGACTGGCTCCACCCCCGAAGTCACCACCGTGGATGCCATGCTGGACCTCCTCAGGTACCCGGCCGCTCCGCCCAGCCTCTCACTCGAACCCGGGTCCCGCTCTGTGCCATGACTTTCCTTTTGCAATGTGCTAATAATGAATATTAATTATTATGAATATATAAACAGACTGTTATATTTAATTTGGTTTCTGTGTCAACAGGAACATGTTTCCAGAGAATCTGGTTCAGGCTTGCTTCCAGCAGGTAAGGTGTGCTGCAACACTGTCTTCTGCCACGCAGGAACAAACTTGGAGCGAGACTTTAGTTGTGGACTGTGGCGTGTGAATAATGTGAAGAGATCATATGTGTGTGTGTGTGTGAGGGAGTGTGTCTGTGTGTGAGTGTTTGTGTGCGGAGGAAGGTGGTCAAATTCAAGTGCTGCACACCCCTGAGCAGCAAGGGAAACATCCTGTGAGTCTGGTTCCTCTTGCGTTTCAGTACAAGACCAGGCGCTCGGAGATAAAGCCGCCCAGCAGACCTGAGGGGAACAGCACCACCGCTGCCACTGTGACCGCCATCATGACAACCGCAGCGCCGGAGGTGAGCAGCTCTCTGGGGCTCTTCAGGGGGCAGTTACTGACAGATCAGTAGACCAGTGCTGTTCAACCTCCGCACCCCTGGGGCCGAGACATTTCTGGTTTTCATTCTGCCAGAGCTCTAAATTGGTTAATTGAATGTAACTGACCTGGTCCGAGCTGTTTCACAGGGTCTAATACAGGGGACAGTGTGAAGGGAGCTGTATTGAATATATTGAATATTGAAATTCTGCATCTCAGTGCACACAGCGCAGCTGGCACAAGTGCAATGCAATGCAATCACGAAGGTTCCTACCTAGAGGCTACTAAAAGTTCTCCAAACCTGTAACTCCTGTCTCTCGAATCTTATTTCTCTCCTCTCTTGTCAGAACGTGACCAAGGACTACAAGATTGTGGGCCTGTACTCGGATGGCATCAACGTGCTGGGCCTCATCGTGTTCTGCCTGGTCTTCGGGCTGGTCATCGGCCAGATGGGCGAGAGGGGACGCATCCTGGTGGAGTTCTTCGACGCGCTGAACGAAGCCACAATGAAGATCGTGCAGGTCATCATGTGGTAAGGGCCACCCAGTGTCAGACAGAACTGCAGTGAGTGTCTCTGGAAAGATGGCACTTTTGTGATCGAGGCCTCGAGGCTCCTAAACCTTCCACGCTCCAGGGCCCCACAATAGAGGATTATTCATATGTTTGGCAAAGGAAATAAGAGTCCTTTCGCACAGCAGTATGAGACATTCCTGCCATGCTTGGTAAAAGTAACATTCAATTATTATTCCTCTCCACCCCCACCTCTGCTGGGAAAACCTGAAACTGCTATACAATAGAAGTGTTATTTATATGACTTAATAATTATATATGTATGTATGTATGTATGTATGTACGTGTCTGTCTGAGGCAGAAGGCTTGTGAGTTGCTCGAGTGGGAATGGAGCCCCGGTCAGAGCTGTTTCAATCTGAAACACTCGAGTGATATCTCGGAACCATCCCAACCCAAGGAATGCCAAGTCTTTATCTCAGGGGGGGAGGATACAAACGCCATTCAAAGACAACCAAAACTGGCATAAAACGTTATCTAGTTGATAACAAGCATTACAGTCTGTACTTCACTTAACCTGGGTTTCCTGTAGATGTGATGAAAGGATGATGAATGTGTGGGATGCGTGGAAAACAGCCATTTTCAATTATACACGCAGAAACCAAAATCCACCCCCCCACACAAACCTACGCACGCTCTAGTATCTCGTTCATTTTGAAGTTCACTTGTGTGCAGTGTTTCCCCCATCGCTGTCGTGGCTGATGGCTCTGTCTGTGTGTTGCAGTTACATGCCCATCGGGATCATGTTCCTCATCGCTGGCAAGATCATCGAAGTGGACGACTGGGACATCTTCCGCAAGCTGGGGCTCTACATGGTGACCGTGCTGAGCGGGTGAGTGGCTGTTCCTGGTCAATGGGCTTGGACAGTGGACGTGTGCCAGTGGTGTCAGAGCAGAAACGCTTCTATCTATGAGTACGATGCTGGCAGTTGTAGTGTTAACCCACAAATTCCTACCTCAGGTACCCCTGCTTGCAGTACCTTGTATTGCCCTGTGTTGTTTCCTTACATTGCAGTGCAGCCCCCCCTCTCTGACCTGTCTGTCTGTAGTTTCCTGTCTGTCATGACATTATAGGAACAGAGAAACTCTGACAGGAAGTCACGAGAGCGCGGTCAGAGGACAGGTAAGCTGTCAATCTCAAAGCACTGACTGGCCCTGTGTGTCCCCACGCACTCCCTGCTCTCCATGGTTCTGGACCATGAGAAGGTTCCAGAAGCAGCTGCACGTATTCTGACCCCTGGAGTCGAAGTGAAGTCACTAGATGTTCACAGATGTTCACAGCAACGCCTTTTTTAATATGCTTGTTACTTGGAATATGTTTTACCAAATACAATGTTCTAATTTTTTTAGTTGTGTGTGTATATATATATATATATATATATATATATATATATATATATATATATATATTACAATAATAGATGTATTCTATTTATTATAAGCAATTACCTGTTGGAAGAATGCCACCAGGTTTACTGCGTGTTCTCCACTGCCTCCCCAGACTGGCCATTCACGCGATCGTCTGCCTGCCGTTGCTGTACTTCATCTTTGTGAGGAAGAACCCGTTCACGTTCGCGCTGGGGATGGCCCAGGCGCTGGTCACCGCTCTGATGATCTCCTCCAGGTACTGGGGCCCCCGGGTGACGCTCCTCTGTGTGGATTTATGTGTTACTGAATGCTGTTGTGTGGAAATGCAGGGCTGCTATGTGTGCTGTTTGCCGTGAACAAACTCACGCTGCTGCAGTGAGTGGACGGTAACAAGCTTCTGTCACTTGTTGCAGTGGGTCCTGCTTCTAATCAAGCTGAGGGACACCAGTCTTTCTTGCCAGTGCTGGGAGTGCTCTGAACTTGGCATGGACTCATGTGGGTCGGTCGCTATGACTTTGGTGTTATTCTGCACTCCACAGTAATTACCTGAAGAAACTTTGAGCTATTTAGAGGTGTTTGGGGGGTGAGCTCCTCTGATATACTTTTTCTTACTGAAATAAGCAGGAACCTGGCCAACCCTCACAGTCCGCCATGTTTCCCCTCCAGCTCAGCCACCCTGCCTGTGACCTTCCGCTGTGCAGAGGAGAACAACCAGATTGACAAGAGGATCACGCGCTTCGTGCTGCCTGTTGGCGCCACCATCAACATGGACGGCACCGCCCTCTACGAGGCGGTGGCGGCCATCTTTATTGCACAGCTGAACAACTATGCCCTGGACATTGGCCAGATCGTGACCATCAGGTGAGTCTGCGTTGAATCCCTCAGTATCCCTTGTAAAGTTTGGCTGCATTGACCGGGGCAAAGCACTGCAATGTACCGGGGCAAAACCACAGTACAGTGCAGCACAGCGAAGGTAAAGTACAGAGGGGTAATACAGCTTGATACCAAACCATGTAGCAATGCACAGAACATGCAGGTTGAGACCAGATCTCCTGAGGTCCTCTCATCACTGCAGACAGTCAACAGGCACCGGTCTGTGGGGGGGAATTCCGGGAACAGCCATAAAGCACACAAACACGCCTTAATCTTGAAATTCGAAAGAAGGAAAACACAAAGTTCCTGTGTTCTGCTGATAGCGATGTCCTCAGGAAGGGCTGGTTGGCTACCTTCTTGTGCAGCACTGGGGGGGCAAGGGAGGGATGGATTACAGGCACAGGTTGAATGCAGGCTCTGGGGGAGGGGGGGTGGTACGGCATGGTGCAGTGAAGCAACTTTGGAAATTCCTCACATTCCTTATTGGCAGCTCTCACCGCCTGCCGTGCCAACAGCTGCGGGGGCAGGCGGGGGGATGTGTGTGGCTGCTGCTCTGACTGACGGCACTGTTTGTGTTGGCTACAGCATTACCGCCACGGCGGCCAGCATCGGAGCGGCGGGGGTCCCGCAGGCCGGCCTGGTCACCATGGTCATCGTCCTAACGGCGGTGGGCCTGCCAGCGAATGATGTCACTCTTATCATCGCCGTGGATTGGCTGCTGTGAGTTCTCAGTGTGTCGCTCTGTTGGTGTTGGTGCATTTGATATATACGCTGATGCCATCGTTACAAGAATGTCGATGTTGGGTGGGGTGGGTGCAGGGTGTCATTGTGTTACCAACCCAGATCAGTTGTCTGTTCTGTAAGTGGCCCCTGGTGCAGCACTTGGGACGTCCCACATCATATTATTGGTGCTTTCATGTGAGAGAAGAACAATCTGACCTGGTCCTTCTTCTCGTTCTGTCTGTGTGTGTGTGTCAATCAGAGATCGCTTCCGCACCATGATCAACGTGCTGGGAGACGCCTTCGGGGCCGGCATCGTGCAGAAGCTCTCCAAGAAGGAGCTGGAGCGCATGGACCTGACGTCTGACGTGGACGTGGTCAACCCCTTCGCCCTGGAGACCACGATGGACGAGGACGAGTGCGAGAAAAAGTCCTACGTCAACGGGGGCTTCACTGTGGATAAGAGCGACTCCATCTCCTACACGCAGACCTCCCAGTTTTAGCCGAGGGGCGGGCAGGCGGCAGGTACTGTATGGAGTCGGACATGACTGTGGCTGTGGTACTGTGATGCGGAGGACTATTAGAAGAATGAATGTAAAAAAAAATATCTAAACAAGCAAACAAATAATCCCAGAGTTCAGCAATAGCTGTGATATTTTCTATTTTAAAAGACTCACATCCCTGATGTTTGAGGCACTGTGCGTTTGTGCCAAAAAGGAAAGGGGAATTCAGGTTATATGAACGCTTGCTCATACAGGCCCCTCTTTTATAAATGTGGCCACATTGCTGTTTAAAGATGCGGCATTTCACGGAGACGCAGGCCTTTCACAGAGGTTAGGAATAGACCCGCTTTGTGATGCTTCGTTTCTGTGTACAAGCAGCTGTGGAAAGTGTAGTGGCCATTCTTTGCTGAAACACAAAAGATTTCACACATTGATGTGCCATGCCATTGTCACACGCTACCATATCTGCCTCCATCCTGGGCTCCTGTCCTGTGCCTGTGGGCATTGAGCATCCTGGTGTCTTTCTGTGTGCCGTGTGCCAAAACCGTGGACTTGCATCAGTCTGACCGCCCAACTGTGTTCTGTGCACCTCCCGTGACTCACCGCATGGATACCACTACCGATCGACCTAAACCGTTCAAGGTCACCGAGCCGAGACCCACTGGAAGAGACTGTGAGGATCTGAGCATGTGAAATGGGTCAGGCACCTTTTAACTGACGCTAAGCTTTCGTGCCAAATGAGATGACGCAGCTACAAAAAGGGATCTTTGTCCATCTGTCATTTTTATATGTAGCATGAACCCATCGGCGAAAGGGAAATTATTACTTAGTGTGAAAGAAAATAGCCTTAAATTAATGTTTTTTGGCACTGATTTAATGATTTTTTCCTGCTTCAGAATGATGCTCCTTAACCAACGCTGTAATCCAGTGTAGTTGCGCTATAAAGCTCGCTTCGCGGTCCGCAGGTGCAGTTCGTTGTGATGTGTTGACCTCGCACTGTGCTTAATAGGGACTGAAACGCCACACCGCAGGCCCGGCCGGGATGTGTGGCAGACATATCTCTGTACTATAACCACATGAGATACTTAAACAGTCTCTTCTCAATTATGGATTCTAATTAAAACTATAAAAAACCTGCCTCAATCAGCACTTAGGGTTTTACAATGCATGTAGATACCCACTGCCCCCCGCCCCCTTTCATTCTAGAGTATAAAATATAAATATATATGCGTAGACGCTCAGGCAGTGGGGACTTGGCGGCACAGGGCTGGTTTCTTAGGCCATTCATTGCACTTAAATGGAATAAATAAGAAACTAAATACATAGATATCAGGAAATAGAAAAGGAGGATTCTGCTGGGGGTACTGACAGAAGCTCTACCCAAACATCACAGCTGCAGATCTCTGGCCGGACCGTTCGATCGAAGGCTGCTGTTGCACGGTTCACTGTATCGCCCTGATGCGACTCCAGCGCACGGACCTGCCGCTCGGCTCGGCTCCAGCGCCGGGCCTGGCGGCTCCGTGGGGGGTGTCTGTTTTAATTGAACTCCATGTTCCGAAACCAGAAATCGCTTGAAGCTATTTTTTCATATATATTTTTGCTCAAAGGGATTTTCATAATAATATCCAAAAAATTAATAAATATCAATCTGATCATTTAAATCTTCATAATGTTTGATACGTAGATGCTAGATCATTCTTTTATAACATTGTTTCATTGTTTGTTATATTTTAACCTTGGGGAACACAAGGCCAGCAGCATTTATTGCCAATTACTGTTTAAAGAGATGGTACTGTTTAGTGTGTTTCACTAGCGCTGGCCTCTCACTGCAGACCAGAGAGAGAGAGAGAGAGAGAGAGAGAGAGAGGCCACTTCAAACCTGCACACGGACACACCGTGATCACTCAGACCAATTAATTCCTTGTGGGAACAAGAAGACCCAGACCTACATGCACAAACACACACCCCCACACACACTCACTCAGAGGTTAAGGATAGTAGGTGCTTTTTGACCTCGGAATGGCAATACTGTAGATATAAGTGATCAGGGGCGATATCCTCCTCGCCTCTGTCCCTCCCTCTTTTAAACTCTGCCGTGCCATTCAGAGTCATTGCACTTTCCTCTGGCAGCACCAGTCCAGTCCTGCTGCCTGCGCTTGGGCTGCCGTGTGACACATGTGCTGAAGCTGCTCACTGGCAAGAACAAAACAAGCAGAGAAACAGCAGAATCTCAGTTGGCTGATTGAACAATTGTGAAAAAAACTAAAACAAAGACTCTGTGGCCCTGCAGGAACTGGCGATTAAATCAAAATGTTAACCATTGACCTCTGACCCACGTGCTAATCGTAAGCTACAAACCTGCATGCACTTCAAAGCGCTTACATTGACGAGTAAAAAACTGAAGCATCTTAACAAAACGACTTGATTGAGTACCGAGTTCTGTTCTGTCGTTCCCTGTTAGCGGAGGGTGAATGTGGGGTTCATTTAAGCCCAGTCTGGGACTGAAACTCTGCTGCGGACGGACGGACGGACCATTGTCAAACTTACTGTGCCAAACGTATGTCACTTTTTTTTTTTTATATATCTTGATATGCTCTGTATACTTCTGATGAAGCACATACTGTACAATATTAATGGGCAGTAATGAATATTATACATGTATACATTGATATGTAATTATGTATGTGTTCAAAAACAATACTGGATGTATTAGACTGATAATAAATGAAACCTAAATCCTGAACCTGGAGCCAATTTAATCTTTTCACGTGTGTCTGTTTTGTGTTTGAGCTCATGCTGTTTGGCTGCACGTGTTGTCTGATCTGTATCGAGTGTGTGCTGCTGATGCTGCTCATGGCTCAGCAGGTCTGGGGTTTCTCAACGAGATTGTGAGTCAGGATTGAGAAACAGTTTGTGATTTTTTCCCACTGATCCGCTCGACATCAGCACACATTCAGCTGACCGTTAACAACGTGAATATTTGGCACAAGTACCAATCTGTGCTGATTGCACTCCCTTTAGGTGTGGCTCCAGACCCTGTCCGAGTCAGAGCATGCATCTCACACAACACAGCTCCTTCAAAACATATTTTGCACCCGTGGCACTTAATGGTTGCTAAGCTGGAGTTTGTCATCTGTCATTACGGTCTGTTAGGGCGTTTGTGGTTCTGGTTTCTTGGGCTCTGAGATGATGTCAGAGGGTCAGTGCAAGATCTCTACTACTGTGCTGCTCCAACCCTGTTAAGGTCACTCGAGGGAGGGGGCAGTGGTCCTCCCTCGAGCAGAACGGCGTGGCGGCGAGGTGTGCAGTCCCGTCCGAGCCCGTGTGAGCGATGCCGAGGGGTGGCCTGGGCTGAAGGCAACAGCACCGGCTCCACTGAAAACAAACACCACACCGAAACAATACCATGATGTGTGTTAAATGAATACATACATTACATTTTTCTTACTATTAATATAATCATCAGAGTAGTTTAACCTGCCTGGAGCAGAAGTCACTGGAAGGTTTAGCGAGTGAAACGTACACATTAACTTCATTTTCCCTTTTGATTTTCAGAGAGAATACTGGGCTGGAAAATGCGTTGACCTTGGAAATAAAAGCCTTTCTTGTGAGTTTAATAATATATAATATTAATCATAATATGATTCTTGTAATTATTCCTATATTCTAGAAGTCAGTTTTCTGAGGTCACGTGACTTGCCGTCTCTCTCGCAGTGGGGGTCTTTAACGCTGTGCACGAAGCGGACGGACTGGAGAGAGAGATGCTGCTGAATCAACGGCCCTGGCCAGCGCTGACAGGCCATCAATTCAGTGTGCGCTCGCTGTCCGAGCCACTTCACAAATCACAGCCCCGAATCGGCGCGCTGCCAGCGAGTACGACACAATGCACACCCTGACACCCCCCCGCAGGCTGCGAGTCGCTCCTTATAGGGGTCAAGGAAACTAAAATCTGTCCCGTTATGTGTCTTCAAAATCCTTCTGCTGATACGTCGGGTTCCTTCAGACTTATTGAAACGTTTGTTACAATTCCCAGATGGGTGATCCGTGAGGCTAAATCAAGCAGTGACGACCCAGCAGATTGCAGTGAACGTTCAATTCAAAGGCACACAAATAAAAATGCTGTAGTCCAGGTCACACACCGTCCACAGAACATGAGCCCCCTCTGTTCGGTGAAGAACTCTCTCCCTCTGAACAGTGTGACCAAACCACTGGGTTCTTGTGCCACAAGATTAGTTCAAGCCTGCAGGTATGAAATGCTGTGAAAGGAACTTCAAAGGGGAGACGCTTATGAGAGATATTACACCCAGACGGTTGTCACAGCTGCTGCGATTTTATATAAACACAGTGAAATGGGCTGTAAGATCTGAGCCTGAGAAGCACGACTCTCAGAAGTCCAGAGCCCTGACCACCTGTTTCTCCTACTTGGAGAGACTGAGGGACCTGAACCTTTTCACCCTGGGACAGAGGAGACTACGTGGGGACTTGATCCAAGTCTTCAAAATCATGAAGGGCATCGACCACATCAAACCAGAGGAGCTTTTCCAGATCAGCAGGGACACACGCACCCGGGGACACAAATGGAAATTGGGCTTCAAGGCATTCAAGACAGAAAACAGGAGACACTTCTTCACACAGAGAGGCGTCACAATCTGAACAAACTCCCCAGCGATGTGGCTGAAGAGACAATGTGGGAACATTCAAAAACAGACTGGATAGGATCCTTGATCACTTAGTTATTAATGGACACCAAACGAGCACGATGGGGCGAATGGGCTCCTCTCGACTGGACACTTTCTTATGTTCTAATGTTCATATCTCTTTAATAATACACATGCCACTGCATGTGATTGACCTCAGGGGATCGGACTAGTTTTACTCATTTGCTTTCACTGGCATGAAGGTGGGGTTGTTTCCTTTGCAATGTGTGATGTTAAGATTCAATAATTCAATAATAATCAGAAGAATAAATAGAGCACAAGATCAATATCATGGCACACTCCATAGCCTAGAGCCCAAATCTTAATTCCAGTCTTGTACTGTATGTATTAGATTTCTAACTGATCTGATCAAGTTACTGATGTTTGAAGGAAAGTCATCTGTGGGTCTGGACTGCTGGACACACAAGATCTTACAGCCCATAGTCAGAAGACTTGAAGGTCACATTTCTTTTACTACACCCTTTTAAACAAAATTAAAAACCGTCTAGAGATGTATTAGAAATGAGTAACGTGCCTTATGAAACCCAGCCGAACGTTATTACTAATTTGATGTGCAGACAAGAGAATGATAGAGAAATGGGAAGAAAATCTGATCAGCTCTTAGATTCACAACGTCCCGGAGGACACAGTCAGCACTTCAAACAGTAACAGGAATGACAACAGCAGTCTTCGTGGTCGACTGCCGCCAGTAATGTTTTATTAAGCTCTCATTTCCCCCCCTCTTTATCTGCCTCTTTTAAGTATAAATCACAACTTCTATAGGACTGGAGAATCGTCAAAGAGGCAATTTTCCAGAAAGATGACTTTGGTCTAATCCAGGCCGCCGCCACATCAGTCTGCTTTAATAGCTCACGAGAGACGCACCACAGAGGCTCTCAAGGTCACGGCGGCCAGATCTCGGCCAGGACGCCGCAACGGCTCAATAGCTCTGATTAGGATTAATCATTTTTAAACAATAGTTTCTCCAGGATCTGCTGGAGATGCAGGGCTGGGATTTACAGCTGGGGAAGTGAGAGGCGTCCCAGAAGGCCTGAGGGCAGCTGTTTCTTTGGTTTTATTCTTAGTTTATTAATGGATTATTCTTTATCTGTGGACACAGTGTCTGCTCAATCACTCCAGATCCCTTCTCTGTCTATAATGTGTAAAGTCTTGAATCAATTAACACTGCTTATATATTCTCAGAGCAGTCAGAAGAGCGAGGAATTTGTGTGCACGACAAACAAAAGACTTATTGACAGACTAAAAACATAAAATGATTTCAAACATCCCACTTTCTTTTCTTGTTGTCCTGAGATACGTGTGATGTGTCTGATACACTGTAAACATCAAAACAGGCTGAAGTAAACTGAGCATTTTCTTTCTGACACACACACAGAGTCTGAGAACAACACATGACTGAATCAAGGTTAACAATAACTGTAATGTACGGAGTTTCATGTGAAAATAAGTTACTTGTTAAGGTTGTTAAAGCAGATTAAGTTCAGTTTTTTGTTCTTCAGTGTTCAGTGAAAGGAATGGAAAATATCTCCAGTAACAAAACACTTTATACTTCATCTTCCCGGACTCAAACTAACCTGAAAAGGGCCGTCAAACTCTTCAGTAATAGCTCTGTGTGAGACAGTGTTTAAGGAGCAATACAACTTAAAAACATATCTAATGATAAACAGATGAACAAATGGACACACAGGCTGTGTCCCAGACCTCTCCCTGGCCCCGGCCTTGCTCTCCCTGTGGGGTGGGAATAGTCTGCCATCTTAAGGGCTGTCCCAAATCCACTGAAAAGTCAGAGAGCAGTGGGGAACGTGGCAAACTATTATAGCCAAGTAAAACGGAGCGTGAAATGTATATTGTACGGAGTTGCCTATCTGATTAAATGAATTGTTTGTTTAATCGATGGTCATGATTTCAATATAGGGGTATAAAGTCCAGTGACAGTGCTTTGCTTTCCGCTCCTCTCTTCACCCAGCTCATGAGACGCCAGTAAAATGTCACACAAAGTGGACACGACCCGCAGGGCGGAGGAATAAGCAGCGCTGGACGCGCGCGGCACCACAGAGGAAGAAGAGGATTCTGTCTGACACAGCGATCTTTGTACTTACTCGGTTCATGGCACAAATCAGCATACCTGAACAGAAGGTACAGAACAGAAAACAGACCTTGACACTTAATTTACCTGGAGTATAAATTAAATATATAATAATTAAATATATGTATATGTATATATTAAAAGACCTGGAAGACGACCACAAGAGATGGGAAGATGAAATCCAGCAGGGATCGATATGGGCTGATGGCAACGATATATTTATCCACACACATATATATAATCTAAGAATGTATAAGGGGTATAGAGTAATCCGCTCCTAAGTTAGCTCTAAACATGCCCAAACACACGGCTCCAGAAACACACAGCTGTGCAGTGGGAGGTCTTGCTAATTAAAGCGTTTATAGAAAAACACCGGTGATGGTCTCTTGAGATTTTGCACCTCTTCTTACCCCTGAAATTGCCCCCCATGCCTGAATCCCAGTGTATACCCATCAAAGCAAACACCCAGAATGCACTAGAACATGATTCCCTTTTATAAAATCAATGTAGATGTTTTTTATTATTATATATATATATATCAGAGTAACAGTACTTTGGTCTGCAGACGTTGCTTGATAGTTGAAGGTTGCTTCAAGGATGTTGCACTCCTGGCAATTAAAATACAAACACACAGACATGTACACAATGCAGTGCAAGGCAGGAATAGTGACGGCACTCGGGCAGCTGGCATTGAAGTGGCCTGCCGGTCTCTTGCTTGATGGCACGTTAATTAATGGCCTATTGAGCCTAGAGGGGCTTTAAATAACAGCCTGTGCTCCTCTGGCTTTATGCGTGTTCCTGTGCTATGCTATTAGCCTTTCCTAAGGCCGTGTGAATCGCATGGGCAAATTCAAGGGCGCTGACTGCCAGGATCTGAGTCCTCAGCCTCGTCCTGTCGGCCCGCACCCCACTGAACAAGACACGAGATAATCAGGTGGTCAAAATGTCTTCTGGTTACAGAACCTGCACTACAAGAGGCCACTGTTCCCATCGCTTGCAGAGCGTCTGAGCGCCCCCTCTGCCGTGATCCCTTCGCTAACACCCTCCATGTTAAACAGCTGGGCCCTGGCGTCTGGGGTGACCTACCTTCCCGCCTCAGTCCCTGAGTCCCGGGGAGCCGCGGAGAACTGGCGACACAGGGGAGACAGACCGGCGCTCCAGCACAGCCTCCATCTCGGACTCGGTCGCTCCCTGTGGGGACATTTCACACGAGCTGAAGACTCCTGGCTTTGAGACGCATTGTAGCATGGCTTTCATGATAATAACGCTTTGTGAAAATGTGCCCTGAGACTACAAACCTAAATAATGAAGGTGTAGTAACAAGCCCAGAGAATCAAGGACTTCACATGGCTGGAGAAAACTAAATGTATTACTTTATTACTTTAGTCTTGTTGGATACCCTTCTTATGTTATTGTATATAAAACCAAAACAGAACCTTTATAGGAGCATTAAGGGCAATCAGGAATGCTTCCAGCCACTAATGAGTTTTATAAGCTGGTTTTATAAGGCCGGCGTGGTTTTATCAGTCCCTCCAGTGCTCTCAGCCATGAAGAGACGCAGTTTACGTGAATCATGACCAGACACTTATCTGTGGAGCATCACCTGACAGATAAGCATCTCTGTTGCCCCTGTGCACCTGCTGTGACAAAGCCAGGGGAGCTGCACTTTGCCCCAAACATTTGACTCTGCGGAGGATGGATTACATAATTAAAAGAATGGGTTTAGCGAACGCAGACCTTCATGTGAACGCTGTGGAAAACAAGGGTCCCGGGAAGAGAGGACGCTCTGTTTCTGCAGCCCAGTGAGTGACATCACACTTGTGCTTCTGACTCGATATAAACAAGTTTAATAAGAGCATGGCTCCCCAATGGGTGTTCCCACTCTGCCCCCCCCTCCATCACACACTTATCAATCACACACGCAGTCTGTGTTATGACTGTATACACGAGGAGCACACCCTCTTAGCCGTTCCTAGGGTTATTGGACTCTGTGTGATCCCCTTTGTGACAGGGATATTTGCCTACACTTTTGCTGATTCGTAACAAAAGGAAATTATAACAGTAAATAGCTTTTACCGACTTAAACAGATATGCGTTAGGTGGCAATCACCCAGGGACCGCAATTAGGACGGTTTAAAGGCCGGCTAATGAAAAAGTACACAGAATTAAAACCCTCCCATAAGAAGGTGATTATAAATATAACCTTTTTGAAAAGATTGGTGTATTACAACACGGTTCCCTTTAAAACATGCGACGTCATAGCTGACCTGACCAGAACACATCCGCAGGGAGACGTGGTAGTGGCTACAGTATCCATTAGCTGGACTTGTCTGTAGCCAGGGAGTTAACAATACCACAAACTGCCTCCCTTGAATTGAATGCGCTCAACTGAAGGATTTCCAACCAGAATAAAGTCTAACGTTGAGCCACAGTCTGCAGTCTTCGAGGGTGTGGGAGAGGGCACAATCAAAACTGAGCAAACACCCCCTGAGTCAGATCAAACCCTATAATCCCCATGCCTCTGCACTTTTAACAACATATGAGACGTGTGTCATGTCTCGGGCTGCTCCGTGGCACCATCACTGCCTTGGCAGGACCTGGGTTACCCTGTCATCAATGGAGTGGGAGTGGGATTCCAAGCAGCACATTATTGTTGTGACTCTCATTAAGCGATGCATTTCCTTGCCCTTACACACAGCCTACACATACAGCACACAGTATGACAAGGGTAACAACATCTCTCTGTGTGAACAACTCTGTACTCACGAAGGAGAGGCGCTGGAGGGCGCTGGCGGTGGTGAGGAGGCTGCGCACTCGCTCGTGGATGGATTCCCAGCTGTCCGGCTCGGACGGCAACCTGCACAAGCGACACAAACACAGTCAGAGCAGATCTGAGGAACGAGGCGGGTCTGGGGCTCCATCTGCGATAGCAAGGCCAAGGAGGCAAGAAGGCAAGAGCAATCACACACAGAAAAGAGGGAGTGACCACCATTATGCCTTGGCCTTCAGCCCTCTACTTCTCAGAATCTGTCATTCGAGAGAGGTTTTGATTTCCTCTCCTCCTCTGTTGCGTGTTTGTGTGATAATTCTCAGTGTGGGGTTCTCGTTAGCCGCACTGCTAGTGTCTGTATCTGTGTTCATCTGTGTTTGTTTCTGTGACGCTGTGAGGCGCTCTGTGGCCCTTATAGTGAGGAGGAGTGGAGTCAGACACACCGGACAGATGAAGGCATTAAGAGGCGATTTATTGCGGGTCTGCTTTGAGTACTTTTCTAATACAAGTGCAAATGTGGGGAATCCAGTTGCGCAGACTGGGGCAGCATGCAGGCTCCGACTTTTTTGCAGACACAGGTGCCGACAATTTAAAGCACATAGGTTACAAAGCCTGGGAGAAGCAGGAGAGGGGGATCGAGACTGGGGCAGATCAGAGACCGAGAGAGTGGGCAAGCATGCCAAGAAGAGTGGTGTGTAGAATTAGCCCTGAAAGTGAATCGAAACTGATGTTTAGAGCAGGAGTCAGTCACACACGCACACACACTGTATATTACAACACTGCTGTAGGTGTAGGCTAATATGCTGCAGAATTGATTGTACTGCATTCTCGTGTTTATCTAATTAATTCTTGTGTTATATTTATACTACTGTATAACTAAAGGGGTTATTTATTACTTGTTTTTAATTAGTTCTGATTATTAGTATTTTTAAGAGTAATAAAAGGGTGCTGTGGGGTTGGAGGTGTAGTTCAGGGGGTCTCTTTATATTTTATGCTATACTTATTGGGTGGGTCTTGTATTGCTTTATGTATTTTTGTTGACTTGGAGTGATTTATTTGAATTGTTGTGGAGTTACAGCGGTAGGGGGCTTTCCTTTGATGGTTTGCTGTGCACTTTGAAACTTTATTTGTTAGTGAGGGTCAAAGACTGCATCTTCCCCATGACCCTGTTTTAACTTGAAGCATCCTTTCTATTTTATATATTGATAAATAAATGATGCCATTTGTTATGAACGGCTCTCTGCTGTTCTTTAATACATTTGTGTGCTAACATTGGTCTCCCTGTTGTGTTTTAATTGTGCAATACCAGACCTTACCATGGTTAAACAAAGGTGGTGGCAGCGAACCCAATTGGTTAGCACACTCTACTAGGGGGTGGGCGTTACAGTTCCATAACAACACAGTTTAGTGCGTTGTAACTTTGCCTAACCACGGTAAGGTCCGGTATTGCACAATTAAAACACAACAGGGAGACCAATGTTAGCACACAAATGTATTAAAGGACACCAGAGAGCTGTTCATAACTAATGGCATCCTAACCCAGTGGCGTTAGAAGAGCAAAGGTCAATTCCATTCAACTCATCTCACTCAGTGTTGATTGAGTATAGTGCCTTTGCAACAAGTTGGCACAGAGCTCAGGTGGAACAAACACTGGGAGACCAGCGGCCCTCAGGTTCCCCAGTCTGTGGATTCTCTGTATTTTCATTGCCAGGATGAACATAGTGCTGAGGGCCCGTGAATAAAAGCTGAGATAATTAGGGTGCACAAATGTACAGATGGTATTATGCTTATTATTATTATTATTATTATTATTATTATTATTATTATTATTATTATTATCACAGCGATGCAGCTCCTGATTTTAAGCACTAGATCCCAGGTCTGGATTCAGCCTGGCATGACTTCAGTTCCTGCACACTGTCTCCGCTCAGACTCGGCGCTGTAACGCAAATGCCGAGGTGTGCGATTGCACGTCTCAGACAGCAGACACGACTTCACCCCACTGCTGCCTCAAGTATCCAGACCGGGGAGGCACGAAAACAGTGGACTGGAAATCCCCCTAAACCAAACTGAACTGACGCTGGGAAAATGATGACGAGACACTTTCCTCTGCTGAATTTCAACTCAAAATCACTGCCACAGTTGTGTTACTCAAGTACTGCGCTCCCTCTTAATCCCCAGACTGGCTATAATGAGGCTCGGTTGTGATGCAGTCCAGCAGGAAGGACTGTATCCTTTCTACAAAAGCAGCGCTGGTTCGCTCGGAGATGCCCCAGTGTGCCGACCAACCTTCTTCTCAGAGGCCAGCCAATCACAGCGCGGCGGTGTGGGCTCCGCAGGGCCGAGGTGGAGGGAGACGTCCGGGGGTGCCTTGGGGGGCCGAGAGGAGAGGAATCCAGGGCATAATCTGGATCATCAGAGTCCACTGAGGAAAACTCCTCCTCCAGGGCATCGGCTGCCTGTGAATTAAAAGTGCTTAATTAACCGAGAACATTGCGATTCTCAGTATCAGGGGCCCGATCCCGGAGGGCCGCAGAGTCTGCAGGGAAACACCATTCGAGGCCATCAATGAGTCGAGTGCATGGCCACACGCACACACACACACACACACACACACACACTATATCTTAATGACTAAATCAGAAGTACCCATTCCAAATACTACGAGCTGTAGTGCGGTCTCTTCCACGCTCTGTGGCACCTTTGTGAAGGACTCTATACTAAATACAAACTGATTGATTGAAAAGTTTAATTGTTTTTTAATTGATAATGTATCAGATGTATCACTTGCTGCCAAAAACGTATATATATCCCCATCACCTCCAAAGGAAGTTCACGTACCCGTCGCCTAGCCGGCCTTCCTGTCAGAGATGCGTAACAGTCCACTGCAAATAAAAGATCAATCAACTAAATCAGGAACTATCGCAGTATAATAACAGCAACTAAACATTATTATTCTTTAATATTGATGACGGCCGTGCATCAAACAGATTTCACAAACCAACAAACAACACAACCCAACATCGTCTCCCCGACACCTACCGCCACAGGGTGCAGAGTGCGGAGACAGGCTTCTCGACCTGGTCTTCTTAGGAGAGGCTGGGGAGAGCGATCCTGGAGAGCCCGGCTTACTTCCAGGGCCCGGGCTGTTCACCTGAGAGACGAGCAAACCGTGCAGTCAAACCCCGGACAAGGGTGTCCGCACAGAAATAATAAATAATAATTCAACTGTGCATTAAAATCAGCACACTGGCATCTCCGGTGACTCAGCCAGCACAGAGTGTGAATTAAAGCACTACAGTTAACACTTTGACTTGTTAAATATAAGGTCTAATTATTACAGTATTTAAATAATACAACAGTTTTTCAAACAGGCAGATTTTGCTCTTCTCAGGCTGAATTGATGATGATTGCTCCATCTGCTGGCCATACCGAGGTAGGGCTCCAGCTCTGACAGGTTTATATTGATATCTGATAGATTGGTATTATAAAATGATGGCGATATTGCAGTGAAACAACACTGAGAGCAGCGCTGTGTCAGGGCCAGGCTCCTGCAGCAACACTTCCGCAGGCTGCCATTGGTCAAAGCTGCTGTGATTTCAGTTCGCATTGTTTATTATTGCATACAGTGCTTCAGCACCAGATAAAGACGCTTCACTGCACCCGACAACAATATCAGGGCTCGGGTTCTAGATCAGCTCCAGTCCTTTCGATTCTCCTAGCCAGTCACAATGCAGGATGATCAGATATGTATTAAACTAAGGCTGACTGATTAAAATCTCACTCACAAAATTATAAAAATAATCTGCATCTTTAAAAAGAAACAACGACAAAAAACAGAGTGTGGTTTGAGACCCACTGGTAGTCTCTCTTAAACACACAATTATCTACAAGCCATCGCACACTAGAAAGAGTGAATGAAGGTGTGTATGTATACACACACACACACACACACACAATTAACTTGGCAATACTCAATCAACAAGAGGCACTGGACTCGAGAGACGGTACTCACATGTCGAACCACAAACTGTGGCCGGCCGTTCAGGCTGCTGCCGCGCTGGAGCTGCTGTGTGAGTCGGGCCGAGGGTCTCTGTGCGGCGGGGGAGACAGACCGTGGCCTAGACAGCGCGCTGCCCATGCGTCCCCCCGTCTCCCTCTCCCTGCGGGCCGGTGGGCTCCTCCCTGCCGAGGCCCGGGCTCGCGGGCCCAGTTTACAGCCTGCCTTTCTGGGCTTCCTGCTGCTCCGTCTTCTCACAGATTCCTTCTAGGATTCAGAACGACAGGAATAGAATGGAAACCAGTTGACATGATAATAATGATAATAATAATAATAATAATAATAATAATAATAATAATAATAATAATAATAATAATATAGTAATAATAATTGGCAGAATACAGAATAATAATACAGGAGCAGAATATCTCACCAAGCAGACATTGTCATGAACCCGACTCAGATCCCATTTAGAGGAGCACTCCTTAATGGTGGTTCTGGTTGAGAATTCCAGTCTCGGCGCGATTCCCTGCAAAGACAGGAAGACCAGGGTCAGATCAGAAGGTGTGTCCCGTTTCCAGATGATGTGATCCTGCCGGGAAGATCAGATCAACGCCACTGCGTTTGTTGAGGAGGATCTGAGGGCCCGACGGTCCAAAGCTGGCAATGGGTTGTTCACGAGGGTGACCAGCAGCCGCAGTTCGGTTTATGAGATAACAAACTTCGCTCATTTTCGGGTGCGTTTGGCTGCCATTGTGTATTGAGTATATAAGCCATAGGTTTGTAACAGTGGCTTTGATACACATGTACCAATGTACCACTCCCACCCACTGCTCAATCCTGTACCAGCCGTGGGGGTCGGGCCCTTCAGCGTGACCCTAGTGGCACCGCGGAGGGCCGCACACGGCCGGAAACAGGAGAGGAGAGGCGACGCGGGGATCTTACAGGGAACATTTGCGCCCGTGTCATCAGGACCTCCCTCTCCACGCCCGGGTATGAGGGCGCCAGCCGGGGCTCCGGGAACAGGAAGGCTCTGGCGTCCTGCTCGTACGATGCCAGTGTCTCTGCCTCTGTGGACATGCAAGGGAGACACGGTGTGGACGAGACTCAGAGAGAATCCACAGGGCTTCAGACAGCCTGGTACTAGTATATTAGCAGTAGTAGTAGTAGTAGTAGTAGTAGTAGTATCAAAAGCAGCAGCAGCAGTAACAGTTGTAGTAGTGGCAGTAGCAGTAGGAGTAGCAGCAGTAGTAGTGGCAGTGGATTCCAGACCACAGACCATGTCCACCTAAGCAGCCCGTCACAATGCCAGACGCACACAGTACCGTACCTGGGGGAATTAACTGGATCAGCTGTATCTTGGCCGTCTCATCTGTGTAAACGGAGAAGACAAGCTCTTGTTATGCGGGAGGAAGATGCCATTAAAAGGACAATGGACAGAACATGTCCACCTTTTACTGTCAAAGTCCAGATTATATTTGGCAAATGTGTCAGAGTTCAGTCCACACTTACTCTCCAACAGCTGGGCAATGTCAGCCGGGTCCAGTGCGTGTTTAAACACCTGTGAGGACAACAGGAAAGCACCATGGACAAACACTTGAGATCAACATGACTTTGTACATTGTAGCACACACACACACACACACACACACACAAGTATAACAATACTATACACACAATAACATACACACTCCTATGAATGTTGTGCGAGGCACAGAGTAAAATATGGAGCCAATGAAAGAGAATAATTGAACCTCTTCCATTGTGTCTTACATCAATAGACCTGTGGAGAAAGTGTGTAGCCTTTTCTTACAGATATAGATCTACTAATGCAAATCAGAGACTACATTAAACCAGGATTGTGTAACTATTATCAGGATTTACTGCTAGGAAGACTTCCCCTCACAACCCAAAATGACGATCACATCTACAACAATTAGCTCGACAGGAACTACCTTTAAGTACCAGCAGAAATGGAAGCTAATGGTACAATACTACGTTTGTGAGTCCAACCCCCTGATTAACTGCCTCTGGACGGACAATAAGTGGACAATTGTGAAACACTGAGATGCTGTTTTGCCCTATTTCTCCATCCTCATGCAGTAGTGCACTGCTTCGGTTACCAGACCACGTCCTCCTGTGTCTGACTGTGCAGTGATTTCTCTCCTATAGACCAGAAAAATGCAGAAGAGTAACCCCCCACCTTCTCGAAGCGCATTTTCTCATGAAACAGAAGAGGAAAGACCGGCGGGAGGCACTGGGATTTCTTGTACTGGCTCAGGATGCACACACTGAGGTAGACATCGTCCTTGTCCGCCAGGAACACGCCGGGACAAGTCACCTGTTGGGTCACGGAGGGTTCCAGATTTGACAAGTACAAAATATAAAAATATATATAAAATGAGATTTTCAATTTTAGTCACAGACAACTACATACATTTCTGCAGTCAGCAGCCAATTACACACTGCCTCAAAATCTGAGACATCTGTGGCATTGTGTTGTTGGACAAAACTTCACATTTTATGGCCTATTTTATTGTCCGGTGCACCTGTGTAATGAACATGCTGTTTAATCAGCTTCTTAATGCCTCACCTGTCAGGTGGATTATCTTGGCAAAGGACATGTAAAGTGAGTGCACATTGGAGACAAAAACGTTTTTGTGTGAATGGAACATGTCTGGGTTTTTAATTTCAGCTCATGAAACATGTAAACAGCGCTTCACACGTTGCGTTTATGCCGGTATTGGTGTTCAGTATAATATTTTTTTTACATTTTAAAAAGTTACCAGTGTTACTGTTTCACAATTCCCCAACCGCAACAATGTGTCGCTGTACACCGGCTCTGTCCGAGGCGAAAAGCGCAAAGATCAGACATGCTCCTCCACTCACCGCTTGGACGTGCAGCTCCACCACCACCTTCAGCGCTTTGGGGGGCATGTCGAGCCGGGGTGAGAGCCGGGGTGACAGCCGCGGTGAGAGCCGCGGTGAGAGCCGGGGTGACAGCCGCGGTGAGAGCCGGGGTGAGAGCAGTGAGAGCCGGGGTGAGAGCCGGGGTGAGAGCGGTGAGATCCGGGGTGAGAGCCGCGGTGAGAGCCGGGGTGACAGCCGGGGTGAGAGCCGGGGTGAGAGCAGTGAGAGCCGGGGTGACAGCCGGGGTGAGAGCGGTGAGATCCGGGGTGAGAGCCGGGGTGACAGCCGCGGTGAGAGCCGGGGTGAGAGCCGGGGTGACAGCCGCGGTGAGAGCCGGGGTGAGAGCAGTGAGAGCCGGGGTGACAGCCGGGGTGAGAGCCGGGGTGACAGCCTGGGTGAGAGCCGCGGTGAGAGCCGGGGTGAGAGCAGTGAGAGCCGGGGTGACAGCCGGGGTGAGAGCCGGGGTGACAGCCTGGGTGAGAGCCGCGGTGAGAGCCGGGCTGAGAGCCGGGGTGACAGCCGGGCTGAGAGCCGCTGTGCTGTGCGTCGGTGCCAGCGCGTCCGGTGCCATGGCCACGGTCTCCACGCGTCCGGGGGTCCACAGGGGGCGCCAGAGCCCCTACACAGCACAGCGGCTGCGGTTAAACAGCCTCCTATCCTGTCGTGGTGTAAGTGGCTTTTGTATTTTATATTAGCATGCCTCATCCATTATGAATAAGTTAATGATTACATTTCCCGAGTGTGATGTGCCGTTTCATTTTAGAGATCTGTCATCACCTTACATGAATATCCCAGCTGCTCAAAGGACGGAAGGGCTTGTCCTTGGCTGACAGATGTGGTGGGGACGTCTTATCAGTGTTGCACTGTGTTCTGAGTCTCACGGTGCGACGCACTGAAACGCTCCCCGATACCTCTTCCTGGTCCGCTCTGACATTTAATGTTACTGGGGTTTTACTCTGCTTTACACAGAGGGCAACAGTAATGAGCCAATCCCGCTGTATGAAGAGTGGACAGCAACCCAGGCAGGGGGCTGAATTCGTCATGACAGCGTTAGGGACACACCGCTGTTTATTCAGCCTGAGGGGACCGGGGCGCGGGTCTCCAGTCTTTTCTTTGGTTCTCCTTGTTGTCGTATTTGCCAAGCATGTTTGTTTTGTTTGTGTGTGTTTTCCCTGCAGTTTGTGCTATGTCCTCTGGGTTTTCAAATGCTGGATTTAATTAATGCATTTCTATTCATGCCCATGCCAATAAAATCATGTATTTTTTGTTAAACAATACCCTTGACTAGAAATAGATCATATCTATATTTTTCCACTTGTTTAATCTCACCTTATCAAGCATGTTTTGTGTTTGTCCCCCCCTGGCTACCCTACAAGAGTATGTGAACGGGGACTCTGCTGGACCAGGGCTGGACAGCGCAGGTCTAAACAGTGGCCGTATATAATTGCCGTCAGCGTCTCCTTGTCTGGACTGAATGAGCGGACAATGGCACACCTGGGCACAGAGCTCGGTTTGTAACATCAACATTGCCCTTCCTAAGCAACACGGTTAAAGTATTACAGAGACACGGCTTCCACACAAGGCTTTATTACATCTAGTCAGCGTTAGTGTGGGTAGGACAGTCCAGGCTATCGGAGGACATTATTGAGGACCCGAGTTTGTAATTGAAGGCTTCACACAGCGAGGGTGGCATCAATTCCACTTTTAATACTGATATGAACACTTTGCAAATTTACAACCAACAGAAATGATGCTCGACTGCAAAGGCAATAACTGAAGACGCACCTCCAAGATAAAAACAATGAGAGGAGTGGAGCCACAGCGCTCCATACAGCGTCCCCAAGAAGAGTGGCTGGCGGCCTTCTCCCAGCATGCACCTGGTCAGCCAGCAGACGGAGAGCAGGACACAGATTTATAGCACGCTGCAGGAGCTGTGGGGGTTTGATTCCATTCTTTAACTCTCTAGCCCTCCTGACTGACACAACAGCCCGATCGAGCCCTGGTCTCTAAACATCAGAGAAAAAAATATAAATAAAACAAAAAAACTCAATTTGAGCTCTTCCTTGTCAAATTAAAAAAGTATCCTCAATTTAAACAGACGTCCATCGCCTGGTGCCTATGCTGCGGTGCCCTCGGTGTGGGACCCCCCAGCGGGGTCGTGTCCCGCTGCCTCGCCCGCCTCTCCGCCCGCTTCTCCGCCCGGTGTCCCCCGCTGGCCTGTGCTGGGCGTGCCCGTCTCCGCCGTTTCCGTCTCGCTGTCAGAGTCCCGCTCCCTCTCCTGCTCCGGGGGGGAGCCCTCCTGCCCCACTGGCACGGCCCCTTTCCTCTGGGGCAGGATGGTGAAGAAAGCCTCTCGCCAGTCCTTCTTCTCCAGGTAGGCCAGCATGATCTCGAACACTGCCGGGGGAAACACGCCTGGTTAGTCCCTCCGCCCGCGGAACACAGCTGGCCACCGCGCGCGTCGGGATCCAGCCCCGCACTCACCGTGATTGACCGCCAGCACCTTGCGGCTGTTCATCCTCACGAAGCTGCTGAGCGGGAGCTGGGCGTGCTGGAGCCCCTGGTCCTGCGCCCGCTGGTAGGTGAGTCCCTGTGACACAGACAGAGCGAGGGTCACATCAGGGTGAGGTCAGTCTCATACGGTCTGTCTGGCTGTGTGTGTGTGTGTCCGTGTACATGTGTGTGTCTGTCTGTCCATGTGTGCTGTGTATGTGTGTGTCTGTCTGTCTGTCTGTCTGTGTGTGTGCAGTGACGCAGAGGGGTGGCAGTGCATCCTGTGGGATGGGTGAGGTGGGGGGGCAGTACCTTGTGGTGGTTGTGGTCCACGAGGCCCCCGATGATGTAGGCCTTGGTCTCGTCCAGCTCCTGCAGCACGTTGGGCGAGTCAGAGGTCAGGTACACCAGCTCCTCCTCCTTCAGGATCTCAGTGAAGTGCTCCGACCGGATGCTGATGTCCTGAGGGGGGGGGGGGGGGAAGAGAGAGAGAGAGAGAGAGGGGGGAGAGATTTGCTCTTTAAAACAGTAATAAACAGTTCTGCAGGCTTCGACACCTCACAGCCCAGGTCACTATTGCGACGTGACAGGTGACACTCTTACCTTCCAGTTCACCCATCCTTTGTCGTTCTCGTCCATGTTCTGCTTCAGCTGCCCCCCGTGACTGGTCAAGTAAAACTGAAGGATGAGCAGAAGGAAAATCCATTTCTGTTACAGATCATTGTCCAAACTAAGCTTTGTGTGCCTGTTTGTACCCAGGAGAGAGTCTGTGTGGGTACACACAGTACACACAGTACACACGTGGACACAGACACACACCCTCACCTGGACAGGGTGCACAGCTCTCCGGTTCTCAGCGTAGCACCTCTGAATCTGCTTGTGGAGCTTCTTCACATCCTGTGCAAAACGGAAAGAGGGGTTACTAAAAGTAGGGACCGCAAACACAGACGTGCTGACTCTACTAAAATAGGAACAGCACGGGCTTCTCCGAGTCTGCTTCTGCACCGCAACCTCAGAGCACATTGACCCAGTGTGCGTTTAAGTCTGTGTTCACTGCGTGTGACGTCTGTGTGTCCGTCGTGCTCGTTCAGTGCGTGCTCAGGGCAGGCTCACAGTTTGCCCTGTGGGTGCTCAGCGTCTCACCCTCAGTGCCATGAGGCTGTCGAAGCTGCAGTCCACCACCAGGCGCAGAGAGCTGGGCTCGGCCTCCCTGCGCAGACGCTTCCTGCCGGCCGCCTCCTCCCCCTCCACACCCTCCTGCCGCTCCTGCCTGCGTTTCTGCTTCCTCTCCTTCCGCCTCTGCCTGTGCCACGGACACGAGAGCGCGGTGCTGTTATTACACTAGTATAGCACACTGAAGGCGTAAATTACTTTATCCTTCTACAGGGCAATGTAGATCTCCTACTGATCTGCAAAGCCCCCACCATGCACTACCAGCATGCCTAATGGTCCTGGGAGACATGGGGACAGAGGCGGGGCCACATGCTCCCCAAAGCCTCCAGTACCCTGAACGTCACAATATTTCCCAACTCCAACATCTACAGAGAAGGCGTTCAATACTCACTTACGCAGATCCCTCTGTTCCTCCCACTGCTTGTGTCTCAGCAGCTTCTTCTGCTGCCGCTTGGACAGGGACTCTGTCTGTCCCTCCTGGACAGCGCTGTGGTGTCCCTGCCCGGGCCCCTGCCCAGCATCCTCAGAAGACATGGCTCTGCTCCCCCCGAGTGCGTATCACCTGCATGATATTAAACAGAGCAGGCTGTTCACTGAGACAAGATTCCCCATCGGGATGTCACCCCTCTGTTACACCGTTCTCCAAAAGTAGTACTTGGTGACCTCAGGTACACAGATGTGCCATACAGGACACGCCAAAGGTCTTCCTTCTCTTTGCTACAAACCGAATTCCCAGCCTTCTTCACTTCTTCACAGGAGACAAGAAAGCAGTTTTCACACAAACAGGATGTAAGGAGTGTTGTCCTGGTATTATACAGGGGTGACTAGAATGAACCTTTTGACAGCTACATGCAGTAGACGGTTAATTAAACACAATGTAAAGTGTATATGGGTTTAATATGTACAAGAACAGTTTGGGTCTGAGTGCAGATGAGCCCATAGCGGGTCTGTGATCTTTTAATGAAGTGGTGACGGTGGTGCCTCCTGCAGGCAGAGATTAGAATCACAAAATGCTAAATAAACAACGAATATATATATAAAAATTGTGTGTGAGAGAGAAAGAGTGTGTGATGTACGGGACAGCCACATAACTGGTATTTATTGTACTATCTCGAAACGATGTTAAACAAGTGCGTTTTATTCCGGATTGTGTTTCACACTCACAGATCTCAATGCAATCAGAGTCGATCATATATCCCTCCAGCCCGGAGCACTGCGGCTCCGTCTGACAGCAGCTCGCTTATCTCCTTTCTGAATGAAGCGATGAACAGAATAAAACTACCAGCAAACTCTACGGTGGTTTTATAAACGAAAAAGCAACACATACCGTCCGCTTCCTAACGTTTTCGCACATGTGTCGCCGGTGCAACGTCATCAGTCGGCGCCACTTACTCAGCGTGTGAGGAACGGCAGCGACGCGCAGCCGCAGACACTGATTGCGTCATGTGTTGCACCTGTATCTGTATATATCGGGGAAATTAAGAATACAATTGAAATTAGCAGAAGTGTTTCCTTCAGCATCTCTCCCAAACGTGTGCAAATGACCTTCACATACCAGAGGACCCCGGAGTCAGGGCAGGGCATGCAGTGCGGGGGTCACTGTTGCTTTACTGGGCAATTACAACAGCACTGCATCTTCCCACCACAGTCCTCGGTGCCTCCACAGCGAGCGCCTGCACTAGTGCTGCTCTGGAACCAAGGTTCTGCCTTACAACGGGAAGCTGCAGTAGTTTATTATGGGTAAACTACACTACTTTACCCATTATTATCACAGCATTAGGACACACGACAGCACAGTTTAAAAAGTGTCGATGGCACAGTTCTGAATTGCAGAACACTAAATACATGTATGCTATATGTAGCCACACAAGTCAATTGCCAGTCGATTCCACCCGCAGCTCTGCGCTGCTCCGCCAATGGCAGCGGAGGGATACTGCAGATCTGCGCATAACTGCGCAACGACAGCGGCTGCGCAGCTGGTCCTGAAGCTCCGCGACACTGTGGCGCGTCCGGACACGTGACGTCACGAATGCCGACACACTGTGGCGGCGCCGCAGAACTGGGTGAAAGTGCGTGAACCCAACCCGGCACATGCGTGTGGCGCTGCTCACAGGATGCTTTGTATGTTGCACTGCTGTTCTTCCAGTGGAAGGAGGAGTGAAAGAAACCAGGCAGGGTTCGCCCCTGACGCCCCAGCAAGGGAGGCTCCTATCGTCCGCACTCGGGACAGCTGGCCGGAGCCGGAGCCCTGTGCTGCACACAACACAGTCCCCGGCCGACTGATCGATATACCTTTACAGCATGACCAAGTACTGCAGCTCATCCTAATAAAGAACGGGCAGGCGTGTGTATGAATGTATGATTGGTTGCTCCGGTACTGGGCACAGCAGTGGGGTAGAGCTGCAGGGCAGCGGGCACTGAGCGCCTGTATGGCGGCATGACGCCCCTCTCAGCCCGGCCCATCAATCATTAACCCGGGGGCATCGCCCGACCTTAGGACCGTGCGTGGAGTTTGGAGTCTGATCTGGAGTTTATCTGCGTCCAGATAAACGTGTCCGGCCTCTCTCTGCCCCGGCGCCCCTGGGAGCTCCTGCCTGAAAACTGCCTGCAGTCACAAAGACAGCTGAACCCGAGACCACCGAGACCACCGACACCACCATGCTCACACTGAGTCTGATTGTCTTCTGCTTGATCTCACCGGCCCTCGGCGCGACCCCCATAGGTGAGCGGCTTTAACGCTGTAACTCGGACTCGGCTCAGTTGTGTTGGTCCATTTCGGATCCTATTGCTCAGGTGGATGTAATGCTGTCCTTATACAATCCTTACAATGTTTTATTTAAGACAATGTTTTGATTAGACTATCATTAGTGTGTAAATGTGCCTGAATGTCATACATGTTTGTTAGATCCAACTCTCTGAAGTCAGAGTAACGAGCTGCAATTACTCTGGTTTCGTTTATTGAACAACAACAAACAATTCTGATTGATTGAGTTCCCGATTGACACTCATCAGCACTAGACACCGAATTAGCCTAATGGATGCGTTGAAATTGACCGTTCACTATACCATGCAATACCCTCTAGAAATGCCCTGTTGGGTCACCAACGAGCTCTTTAAAATACAAACCTCCAGTATGATGTCGCAGGGTAATTGTTGGCCAAATGCTTGGGAATCCGCAGTCTTCACACACTTACATCATAGTCCGTCAAACCAATAAATAACACACAATCAATTAGGAAGCACAAGGATAGTCAGACAATTGTAAAGAAACATTCAAGAAAAACTTCTGCATTTACCCACAATGGTCCTCACACCAAGGGGATGACCGGGAAATGAAGCCAGTGCATTAGGAGGGATTTGGAGGAATAATAATAACAACAATGTAGCACATTATCCGATACCTTGTTTCTACAATTGTGACACAATAAGGAGACTCTGTATTTAAGTTAAAACTCTAAACATGCATTCCTGCTCAAAGATACCAGGTGATATTGGTTATTGGTGCACTGATTTATGGGCTCAAAGTTAAAGAGGCTTTTTTTCTTATTGATTTGAAGTTTTAGATGAAAGGGCTGATTGACTCTGCATGAAGCAACACAAACCCGATTCAGCCCAGTAGGGACACGTCACTGTTGGATGTGATTCAGGTTGCGTGGGCACTCACACACTACACCTTGAGTGTTGTGCAGGACAAGGCAAGTGTGTGGACCCAAACAAAAATACCCATCTGTCAGCAGGGAAAAGGAGCAGCACAGTGGAAAAGTGCTTTGATATGAAAGAGACGAGTTAACAATTACCCTGTGCAAATATTTTGGCATACTCCGTGAGCAGGGCGGTGCGTTTGTGTGTTCCTGGCTAAGTCAGGTAACTGGGTAACAACGAGGCTTTACCTGCCTCTGTTCAGCTGTGGCTGTGCTGCCTGGCACTCGCCTAAACCTCAAGACATTCCCGAAGATCCTGGTGGTGGCCCCGGCTCCCACAGGGCCACAGAGACTTTCGGCTTTTACTCCAGCCCAGCTCCCAGTCGGCTGCCTGGATCAAACAAGTCATTAAGTGCAAGAATGTAATGCTCTTTGCCCAGCTGCAAATGATCATCTCGCTAGTGCACCTTGAATTAAAATAGTATTTGAAGCCATTGGCTGTTTAGGATCTTAAACCCAATGTCAACGGCCTATGTGAGTAACTGATAACATAACCAAGTTAATTAAGTAGTTGAGAAGACACTGTGGCCCTCCAGGGACGGTGTGAGAGCCCTGATATGATTACTATGGTGTTAACCTTTTTTGGGGGGACTAAAGCTTCTGTACATCAAGCGATAGGTTTCTGCTCCTGGTGCCTAGACTGCACAGTGTCTGTATTTACTAGATATGAGATGTGTTCACTCAATTCATTTTCAACCATGTTATTCAGTGATCGGAGTGAAATGCTCCCTGTTTTTCAATATCACATGATCTCAGCAGGGGACTAAGCTGCCCAAGGTATGCTGTGTTACCACTGCTAAAGAGGGGGACAACCAGATGACAGAAACTGCTCTTTAATTGGCTTAAATGGTGGCAGGATGAGACATTCAACTAAGCATTTCAGTCATAAATAAATGACACTACCAATGTTTAGAGTTAGACTGGGCTCTGCTGTGTTCCTTGTTTTCTGTGTGTTTGTTTGGTGGCCTGGCTTGATGCTGTCCTGGTTCAGCTGGTTATTGTTTCAACCCAGCTCTCGGTTACTTAGTGGAAATCTTAATTTAATAGTTTACGAAACGTTAGACTGCCAGTGCCTGATTTCACTTGACAGCTCAAACTTTTCAAAATAATGTAAAAGTTACGATTAAACAAATTTATGAGCTCCATTAATGGTTCTGTTGAGTGATGGAGAGATGGGTTTCAACAGAAATCAGCAAAACATTGAGCCTCCAGGACCTGGGCAGAGGGTTGGTGCTCTGTACGATCTGGACTCGAGCTCAATTGAATATGTGCTTAATTCTACTACAGGAGCCGGGAAAGGTGAGAGATCTGTGAAAGCTGGGCTACGACTGGACAATGGGAAGCTGCACCGGTTCAGCTACTCCACCGAAGTGCTGCTGGACCAAGCCAGGGGGTCGGTGGAGGGCGGCGCGGGCTACAGGATGTCCTCCACCGTTGACATCAGCTTAGTCTGGAGAAGCCCAAGCAGCAAAGACGACCAGCTGGTCAAAGTAGCGGTATGTGTGGCTTAGTAAAGTGTGGCCCCTGGATTTAGTGCCCCTGCTGTGTGGGGGGGAGAGCAGAGCCGATACAATGGGCAGCACTGCGGGGCAGAGAGACCTGGGGTGGCTGTAGGCTGTGTTTTCAAGAACTGGATTCAAGAATCTGATGTCCCACCATTACTCCTCACACAGATGAACCTCTCTGGGTTTTAGTGTGGAAGTACAGTTCTCTTAATTGGTTTGTCTGTGAGAAATCAAGCATCCTGAATTCAGTAAACCTCCCCCACCCCCACCCGCAGAAAGTTGTTAATGTAGAAATGCACTTGATGTTCTTCATTTTTGGGTGTTTTGCACCTTTATTATGCCTTTTGAGTCAAGACAGTCCCGTCCCAGAGACTGAACTGCATGGGAACTTCAATGGGAGAGAGGGATTCTTTTATTAGGGGGGGGAACCAGTTATTGTGCTGGTCAAGCTAGTGTCCCATGCAGCAGGAGCTTCCTCTGAGGCACAGCTGTGTAAATGCCTCCATATACATTGAAAAGGTGCTCAAATGCAGGATGTTACTGTGGCTTTGGTCCCTTGATGTTGGCGTCTTTCTCCCTGTAGGTGAGGGATGTGCGAATGGAGAATGTGACGCCGCGGCCGGACAACAGAAACATCTTCCTGGGCTCCACGGCGGAGAGCGTGCTGGGCAAGGGCAACCTGGCCGCCCTGCAGAGGCCCCTCATACTGCACTGGAGCGCTGGAAAGGTAGGGCAGGAAGAGGCCCAAACGCACAGCGCTGTCCCCTGTCCCCTGTTAATTAAACATCATTTAGATTGTGTATTTTTATGTTTTGTTGGTGCAGAGTAACACTTTCACTTTGCTACATTTTATTAACCGTGGTAGAAGTATCAATAGTTGTTGTCACAGAAGTCCTTGCAGTTGCATTACTGTTACAATATTTCTTTCTGAAGGTCTTACTGAACTACAGTTATGAGATTGAATTCCTCCCTCATTCATCTGTGCAGTGTATCCACGTGTACATTTGAGAGACTGAAGTGCTGAAAATAAGAGTCTGTCAACCCCCCCGCTGTTGTAGTATGTTGTACCCTGACCCCAGCAGGCAAAGACGTGTCAGTTACTGCGCTGATCCAGTGATCAGACTTCTAACGTGGCAGCGGGTTGACCGGCCGGGCTCGGGACGCAGTGCCTGGGTCTATGAATGGAAGAAGCGCAGGATGTGGGGGGAATTCCAGCATGCTGGCTCGGGGGGCAAAGGTTACACTATTGAGAAATATCGTGTGCCTGGCTTTCCTTGAGGTTCAGCTGTTATCAGATCCTCCCCCCCTCTAGATTGCGGAGGCCGGAGCGAAGGGCGAGTGACAACAGGCTGGGGAGTGTGTTGTGTCATTTCTGTGGCAATGCACGGAAGATACTGAGTTTGCTTTATAGTATCACTAGGTCACATTGATTAGCTTTCCGCTCCTCTGTAATAAAACCTGAGCTTTTGGAAAGATGGAGGTTCTAATCATTGTGAAGCGAGGAGCCTCATTCCAGTGCGTCCTTAGTGTTGACCCGAGGAAGTCAGACCCAAAGGGTGTCAAAGGGGAGAAACCCAAAGTGTTTATTTTAATATGCCAGTGCTCTGTCATCTCCCATCCACGCGTTTTACACTGAGAGAGGTTGAGGTGCCAGAGCCGTGTCCGAGCCGTGCCTCCAGCGTGTAATAATCTCGGTACAGAAAAGTGAGATCGTGGGTTTGATGGTTTCATCGCAACCAGCACATGAATTCGCCAACCTGTAAAAATGCAGCTTGTCTTCTCTTTGCACCAGGTGAAGACCCTGTACTCCTACCAGAATGAACACACCATCATCAAGAACCTGAAGAGGGGTCTAGCCAGCCTGATCCAGCTGCAGCTCACCTCTGGGAAGGTGGAGGAGGTCAGTCACCTGGTGTCCGAGTGTCCCTAGTGTAAGAGCAGTTCTGCAGGGGCCCCCAGCCCAGGGTGTGAGGTGATTGATGAGGTTCTGCCCAGTGACTTCACATTTTTCACACCACATACTCATTAATTAAATACGTAGCTAAATTGCGTTGCCATTGTCCTGAGCTCACCCTGATGAACACGGCTGGTTCTCTTTGTGCGATTAGCCCACTGTGTCTGTGTGAGTTTGTTCATGTGCTGGTCTGCCTGCCGTTCCTCTGAAAACAGGTGGACGTGTCCGGAAAGTGTGCGGTGGAGTACCAGGCGGCCCAGAACAGGGTGACCCGAATCAAGAACCTGGACAGCTGCAAGACCGCAGAGACCGGCTTCACGTCCCACAGTGAGGTCAGTGCGCGTGGGCGGCTGCAGAAAACATGACCAGTGTGACCCCCTGCGGCTGAGACACGTCCGACTGCGAGAGATTTCACACGCTGCGTCCCGCACAGTGAAGCCGTGGGGCTGATCCTAGTAACACTGGTGATCTGCAGTCGCTTGTGAAGCTATAGGCAGCCCGAGACCCTGAGTGTGAGTGTGTGTGAGTGTGAGAGAGTGTGAGTGCTTGTCTGTGTCCTTAATGCCTAACAGGCCTGATATCTTCTAGTTTACCCGGCCCCTGTGTGGGAAATAAGTCATGCTGGCTGGCTGTGGGGGTGAAGGCAGGGTCTGGATTAGGGTTAAACTCTCGGTTTACAAGCTGCAGTAAGTTGTGGCTTTCAGACTGCTGAGTTAAGGGCCCCGGGGCCACAGACTGCTAGTATGCAAGGGCATGTGTGTCTGTGACCCACTGTGTGCTCTGTGGTCAGTAAGTGGTGCAGTCTTTGCTGGGGTGGGGTGTGTTTTTACCCCGGCATGGGACTGGTCCGGTGCTGCAGGTGACGTCACCAGGATCTCAGTCATGCCCTAGTCAAGTCTCTCAGCTTCCTGTCCTTCTCTTCTGCCCTCCCTCTGTGCCCAGGTGTTGGGGGTCAGCAGTAAGTCATCGTCGACAACCGAGTTCATCCTGCAGGACGGCTTCATCAAGTCTGCGGTGTCGGAGGAGGCGGTGACCCTGCTGGTGAACACGCGGCGCGCCACCGCGGCCACGGTACTGTCCAGGCAAGTGCACGGCAGCTGCGGGAGACACACGCGCACACACACATACACACGTGTCGCCTGCCTCCAGACCGCTTTGACCCGGGCACTGCAGTTCCCAGCAGAGAAACGGGCCCTAAAGCAGTGCGATCCACAGAGATCCAGATGTTTCAAGGCCAACCATAGAGAGTATATCAGAAAAATTTGTGGGCAATAGTGTGATTGTACATGCGTTTAAGTGTGCCATTTACCGTCCCTCCGTCTCTATACACACGTGACCGAGCGCTTTGAGAAGCTAGAAAGTAACAGCTCCTGTTCTCAGGTGACTTAAGGTGCAGTCTCTTTCTGCAGACAGAAGCTGGAGCTGGTGAAGATGGAGGCCGGGCCCCAGGAGGTGGCGGGGAAGGACCCCGGCAGTGTGGTCAAGAAACTGGACCCCAAGCTGGAGCCCCTCGGCCTGGCGGCGGACCGAGTCAAGTCTGAGTGCAAGGGCTGCCCCTCGGTGAGTGCCGCCTCCCCGCCGCAGTGCCCCCGGGGTTGCCTGGCAGCTTACGGGTCGCTCCAGTGGTGTGAGCTGCGCCTGACTGCCCTCGTCTTGTCTCCCCTCAGCTGTGGCAGCACTGGCAGAAGGTCCGGAAGCACTTCGAGCCCGAGAGTCTGTCCCACGCCGTGGCCTCACGCTCCTTCCTGGCGCTGATCCAGACGGTGCGCCGCTCACAGAAGGAGGAGATCCTGAAGGTCCTGCAGAACAGCAGCCGCTCCGCACTGTGAGTGCCCTCCCTCCTCCTCACGCTGGTCCCTGCAGGGTGCCTCTGGACAGGGCAGCACCACCCTGTGGGTGGGAGGACTGGCTGCAGCAGCAAACCACACAGAAACACACAGACAGAGACACATAGACACACAGATACACAGAGAGAGAGATGGGTAAAGATGCACACAGAGAGGTACAGACAGAGACACAAACACACAGAGAGAGGGGTAAAGACACACACACACACACACACACACACACACACACACACACACACACACACACACATACACAGGCTGAGGGTTAGGCTCAGACGGCTGCCTAATGGAGTCCAGTGAGATAAAGTAATCGGCACAGACAGTCTCTAAACGTCACCAATGATGTGCAGCTCGCGATGCCACAGTCTCTGATCAAATCTCCTCCAGTGTGAGGCTGCCATGCTCTGACCCCTGACCTCTCCCGACCCCTCCCAGGCCACAGGTGGTGGACGCTGTCACCTCAGCCCAGACCTCGGCCTCCCTGGAGGCCATCCTGCAGTTCCTGGACTTCTCGGACCCTAAGGGTCTGGTGCTGCAGGAGCGCTTCCTGTACGCCTGTGGGTTCTCCTCGCACCCCAACGAGAGGATGCTCAAGGCCCTGCTGGTGAGGCCGTGCACGCGGTTGTGTGTGCTGTGTGTTTACTGTTGTTTGTTGTGTGCTTGTTGTGTTCATGGTGGTGCATGCTGTTGTGTGTTGTGTTTGTGTGTGTCCGTGTGTGTTTCTTAATTTATGAGTTAAATGGTATATTGCTATTGCACACACAGACCTCTCTGCACCCTGTATTGCACCGCAGTGTTCAGTATGCACAGCACACGCACTCTCAGTGACCGCTGGCACATTGACTTCCTCTTGCATTCTTGTTTTTCCGCCCAGGGAGTCTGGAATGGAAAGATTGGCAGCAGCGACATCAGGGAGTCTGTGGTGATTATCATGGGAGCCCTGGTGCGAAAGCTCTGCCAGAAAGGAGGCTGTGAGCTCCCGGTAAGTCTGACCAGCCCTGAGGGGGAGTCCTGTGAGTCATTTACCACTGGGGTCTGCAGCCCGGGCCCTGGGGGAAATCTTATGTGAAGGGCAAGCTGGACAGACATGGTCACAAATTAGAAAACATTCAGTCCAGTTAAATGTTTCAGAGCTGGGCTGCAATAAAAAGTGTCTCTGCCCTGGGCTCTTCTGTGCCCTGGGCTCTTCTATACTCTGTGATCTTCTGTGCTCTGTGCCTGGAGTGCCGTGTGTAAGAAGCCCATTGTCGCTGTGTCTGTGTGGTGCAGACCGTGCTGCAGGTCAAGAAGCTCATCCTGGAGGGGCCGGAGGGCTCGAAGGAGGAGGCCAAGGTCCAGATGTACCTACTGGCCATGAAGAACGCACTGCTCCCTGAGGCCATCCCTCTGCTCACCAAGTTCTCCGAGTCCGGGACCGGGCCCGTCAGCACCATCGCCATCACCACCCTGCAGAGATATGACCATGCGCTCATCACCGAGGAGGTAGGCCGCCCACCGCCCTCCCCTGACCAAAACGGAGCTCACTGTCATTTACTCATCACGGCCGTTGTCTTCCTCGTGTTGCAGGTGAAGAAGGCCCTGAACCGGATCTACCACCAGAACCGCCGGGTGTACGAGAAGTCGGTGAGGGCAGCGGCGGCAGACGTGCTGTTCAGCAGCAGCCCGAGTGCCATGGTGGTCCAGAACCTGCTGCTGTCCATCGGCTCCCTGCCACACGAGATGAACAAGTACATGCTCTCCAAGGTCCAGGACATCCTGCACTTCGACATGTCGGCCAGGTGAGTCTGGGTCCCTGCTATGGAGCTGTGATTCCCAGTACTGGGTCTGCTGGGTTGTCAGTTGGGTGGTTGTGCTGTGTGTGTCATTAAGGTGGTTGTGTGTTGTGTGTTTCAGTAAGGTGGTGCGCAGTGCGTTGAGGAACATGGTCGCCCACAACTACGACCGCTTCTCCAAGATCGGCTCGTCCTCCTCGTTCTCCGGCTACATGGCTCGTAGGTGACCCGTTGGTGAGATTCGAGAGCTCTGTGTGTGTTGCTGTCTCTCAGGTGTCCTGACCTGGTCTCTTCTCTTTCCTTCCTTCGTTGGTGTTGGTTGGCCGCGTGCTGCAGGCGCGTCAGACACCACCTCCACCTACAGCCTGGACATCCTGTACTCAGGCTCCGGCATCCTCAGGAGGAGCAACATGAACATCTATGCCTTCAGCGGAGACACCCAGCTCCACGCCAGCCAGGTAGTCAGCTGCCCTGGGCCAGGTCTGGACTCCTGTTGTGTGGGGAGCGTGGCCAGGGTTTGAGTTCATCTGGGCTTCCTTTAGCTCATACCATTGTGTTAAATGAAGGGGGGAGGTGAGGGTGTGAGAAGGCCTGTCACTGAGGTCTGTGTCTGTGTGTCAGGTGGTGATCGAGGCGCAGGGCCTGGAGTCTCTGATCGCCGCCACGGCCGACGCGGGCGAGGAGGAGCTGGAGTCGTTCTCGGGGATGTCGGCGCTGCTGTTCGACGTGCAGCTGCGGCCCGTCACCTTCTTCAAGGGCTACAGCGACCTCATGGCCAAGATGTTCACCGCCACCGGGGAGCCCATCAACGTGGTGAAGGGCCTCATCCTGCTTATCGACCACTCGCAGGTAGGGCGGGCTGGATTTCACCGCAGGCCGACAGACCGGGAGTTCCCTGGCTGATTTACGGACTTGTACACTGACTGGCTGATGAAATATATTACACCGCACTCCGGGCCGGCAGTGAAGGGAGCGCTGGCTGGCCGGCACCATGGCGCCTGGTTCCTAGAAATGCCCCCCAGCCAAGATTGATAAAGGATCCTTTCAATTTGAATTTGATCTTTCCAAAGTCTCGCCACTGCCCTGATGACTCTGTGTCTGGAGTGCGGTGCTGCTTTAAATTCCTCTCTCTCTCTCTCTCTCTCTCTCTCTCGCTCTCTCTCTCTCTCTCTCCCTCTCTCTCTTTCTCTCTCTCTGGCTGCTTCTCTCTCATCCATATGCAGTCTGTTTTATTGGCATGACACGAATATTGGCAAAGCATATCATAATGTAAAGTAGAATATAATTAACACAGCAGCTAAATTAAAAGTAAAAGAAACCCTCTCACTCTCTCTCTCGCGCTCCCCCTCTTGCCTTCTTTCCCCACCCCCCCACCCCTCTCTGTCCCCCGTCCCCCGTCCCCTATGTCTCTCTCTCCCAGGTGATCCAGTTACAGTCTGGGCTGAAGGCCAGTGTGGAGTTCCAGGGAGGTCTGGCCATTGACATCTCGGGCGGTATGGAGTTCAGCCTGTGGTACCGGGAGTCCAAGACCAGTGTCAACAACAGGTACGAGCGCTGCAGGATTTCTGAGGCACAGACGCCTGGCGCTGATGCATTCATACCTGTCTGGAGTGGCCCGCACACCTATAAAATCACTGGAAAGACCTGGTCCCTGATGGGCCGCAGTAACTTGTGGGTTTTGGACATTGATAGACAAACACAGATAGTCCCAGAGACAGACTTCCACACAGACCCCCAGATGGTCTGTGTAGATGGACAGGTAGATGCATCGATAGAAAAGACTGATGGACAGATAGACAAACAGATGGAGTGTGCTCGGGATCGGGGGGTTGATGTTACAGGCGTCTGTGGAGATGGGCCGGGCTGTCAGAGTGAGAATGGCACGGGCAGGTGTCCGGCTACCACAATGTGTTGTGCACCTCCCAATAATAGCCCGGCCTGCTATCTATAGCACCAGAACAGATGCTACTGGTCTGGACGCCAAGTGGCAGTGCAACCCATAGACCAGAGAACCAGGCAGCCCCTCTCCCCTTGCTGGGCTGGGCTGTGTGTTGTGTTGTGCTGGGCCATTTCCCTAAGTGTGCATCATGAACCCAAGAAAACAACACCTTGATATTTTGACAATGGGCTTCGGGCATAGGGTGAGATGTCAGACCCACATCTCATTGTGCATTCGCTGATTAATAACCCTGCAGCTGTGGGACTCCCAATGCCATTTGAGCCACGGTTCCCAGCCCCAGTCCAGGACCCCCTGTCCTGCTCTCAGCCCTGGTCCAGGAGCTCGAGGACCACCAGATCCCCTAGAGGTTTCCTGAATGATCCTGGGATCCTGTTTCACCAGCACTGCTGGGTGATGTGGTTCCAAACACCTCCAAACGCATGGTTCATTACTCGTGTTTACAGTTTGTGTGTGTGTGTGCGTGCACAGGGCCGCTCTGGTGTTGACGGGCAACGTGACGGTGGACATGGACTTCGTCACAGCAGGAACGGAGGTCAGCTTCGAGACCGAGTCCAAGCTGGACTTCATCACCACAGTGAAGTTCTCCGAGTACCCCTTTCTGGTGTGCATGCAGATGGACAAGGACTCCTTCCCCTTCAGGTGGGCCTCCGCTGCCGAGACACGCCTTTCTTATGGGTCGTGTGTGTGTGTGTGTGTGTTGTGCTGGCTGTATACACTAATACAGAGTTTGCGCCCTCTCTGTATGGTTTGTTTTTAATTGGAGCAGTTCAGGTTACAGTACCTGATCGATGGACTCTCCTCTGACCGGTCTGGATTGTATCATCGGCTCATCTCTGTCGTCGTTGTTTTCCAGGGAGTACTTGGTGAAATCTGAAAGCCTGCACTCGGGAAAAACCTTAGTCTCTCGCAAAGGGAGGAAGAGTGTCGTTCCTGGCTCTGAATTCCCCCTCCACCAGGAAAACTCGGACATGTGCAAGAAAGTGTTCACGGAGGACGCCGGCTGGTAGACAAACACACGGAGGGGACGGGTTGGGGGGAGGGAGGGAGGGAGGGAAGACATGACGTGTCCAGACCGCTAAGGAATATATTTGTGAGTTGAGCTACAGGCTGGGCAACAACAAACAAGTATGTTTTATTCTAAATAACGTCCGAGCTGGTGAATTTGCAGGAAAATGTTTAGGAATACATTAATCGCACCTCGTGCATGGGGGAAAGACAAAACGATGGTGAAACCAGTATTCAGAGACGGGGTAAACTGTTTACATAGTTATTTGAAACTTTTTTTTTGTAAAAGGAGTAGACAAGTTATAGATATAGGAAATGCATGAGGCCCCCAGAGATGACACAGCTGGAAAAAATACAGGAGTGCAAACCAGGAGCGCAAATTATTAATTACAGAGTCTAACACACGTGTGTGGTTTAGTCATGCGTGGATATGGTGCACTAAGTTGTGATCATTAAAACAGTATTGTCTTGTGTATTGTTTTCCACAGTGTCACCTCTGGGGATCCTTAGAATTTCCTCCTTTCTTCCCCTTGTGTCGGCGTTCACAGTTCACAGCAGGCAGCAGGTTGTGGTTTGCAGTCTTGCGTCGCTGGGGGTCTGTAACGCAGATGTGGCTTTGACTGTGGTTGACTGTGGAGAGGGACACTCACACAACCAAAGCCGAGTCATTTTGCATTTGCAGTCTTCCTTTGTGGGCTGAGTGTCAGACAGTATCTCAGGTCAGAGATGGAGAGATCAGTGGATTACTGACAGAGAATCAAATGCCAGATGGATTTGTGCCTTTCCAAAACACAGTTGTGTCTGTGCTGGGTCTGAATGTCCCCTTCACTGCAGGGGTGACGCTAGCCTGTGAATCTGGTCCAGAGTACCAGCCGGTCCTGACCGCGCTGGGTCCACCAGTTAACATACTCGGATTCAGACCTACTGACTGATTTATTACACCGCTGTTAGTCTGTCTGTTAGCCGGAAGTCAGTTTATATTGCAGACCAACCAGAATATTTTTTTCTTTTCTGTTTAATGTATGACCATATCAGAGACCGTATCTTTGGTTCAATGAAAAGGTTATTTTATCCCCCCCAGAGACAAGCGAAAATTATCCCCTTATTGCCCCCTCCGGCCCTGGATATCGAATCTGTGTTGTTTTTTTATTTCTCATAAGATGTGTATTTCTTTTTCTCACGTGTTCAGTTTGATTTACTTCAAAACCAGGGACACCAGACTATGGGCCTATGACTCGTACTTTTATTTATTTCTGAAACACTTGAACCATAAGTACAGTAGATGGTGGCAATGGCATCGTTTTAAACTAGTTTATATATAGATGTGTGTGTACTGCTGATGTTGATAGTTGATTTAGCAGTTGCACAATCCTTTAATTATGCCTTAATCTGATTTGAATAGAAGATATTCTGCTTGTGCGAGACCGCAGAGATGCCTTCGAACCAATCGCGTCGTACAGCCACGTTCCCCCACCGTCGCGCATGTAACCCCATCGCCCTGTCCCGTGTTGTGTGGTTGTTAATGTCTGAACTATTCAGAATTCGCAGTGTGTTGAGCTTCTGCCTCACTGCCTTCCTCACTGCATGTGAACTACATGGCTGTTAGGGTTTCGTTCCAGCCACCCACCGTCGTCCGTCTGCAGAATCTGCATTAACCGGCCGTCACTTTCCCGTGGTGGGGCGGCAGTGAGGGTCTTGTGAATGAAGGTCCTCCCACCGTTGTAATAAAGTGAACTCCGGGAGACTTTGTTTTGGGCTGAGTTGCCCGCTGACCAAAGTGTTATACAAACACACATACGAAAGGGTTTTATTTTTAAGTGCACTGAAGTTGTCAAAATTGAAAGAAATAAAATATAATACAAATAAAGATGTGCAGGTCTTTTCTTACGGGTTTTGTTTAGCTTTGAAACATCTTTACATTTGCAATGATACAGAGGGGTGTGAAGGGATGCATCAATGGAAGAAAACGCCAGGGATTTGACCGCCTGTGTATATAAACTAAACTATATAAACTGGGTACAGGATTGTGATGCATTTAAGCACAGAGTGGGAGATCATAAACCCAACACAGCCTCTAGACACTCTGGCCCTGAGATGCCAGCTGTACTGTGGCCCTAGCTCTGTCTCTCCGAGCTTCACGGACGGACTCTCGGGTTGCAGGCTTTGGAAGGGAATCACGGAGCAATATCATTCAAGATGTATTTTTGAGCTGTTTATCGCCCCGTGTCCAGAACTGGAGGCCGTTAAAAGCCCAGCATGATCACCATCCTATCGCGGGGGGCTGGCACGCTCACTGGAGAGATTAATGGTGCCCCGGTGATCCTGTCCTCCACTTCTTGTGTGACACTGGGCTTTAGTCCCCTTGCCATTTTGAACTCACATTTTCATGTATATCCACCTTTCATCCTATTAGCAGTTCCCAATTAAGTCTCCCAGTTTTGTTGTGGATGTTGCTTTATTTAATAAGGACAAGAAAGTACCAAAACTGTTTTCTGTTAAATAATCACCTCAATATTTAACATTTTAAAAAGTATATTACAATTCTGCTCCTGTGTAATATTTTGCCTGAAAGTCATCGTGTCTGATTTAGCCCATAACATCCACAAGGCAGTTCAGTCGGCATTTGTTCCCCCCCGGCTCGTATGGAGGCAGTAAATCAACACGGGTGTCGCATGAGTGACACGAGTCACACTTGTTGTCTGAAGGCATCTGAAAGCGACAACTGGGCACTAATAAGAGATTCTCCAGGAGGCCAGCTGGGGGTGAAGCGGCTTCAAGCATCCCGGCTCCATGGTACCGCAGCAACAAACCCCACGCGTCCACGCCGAGCCCCAGCCCAGGAAGAGGGGCAAGAGTGTGTGCCAACACATGGGCCCCTCCGACCCACACACAGCAGCTGGTGGTAATGGAAGTGCACTGCACAGCAGCTGGCCCGGTCCCCTCAGTAACTACATCGAAACTGAAATGTCAAACAGGCACACGCGTGCCTGTCAATGTGTATTACAGCATATTCAACACAACTGATGTGGAATATGCAAACTGTGTGTTTGTGTATATTGGCTTCAGTGGCATTTCTAACTAAATGTAAGACACCCTCCAATGCCTGGTTTAGAAATACATGCAACTCATTTCAGAGTATTTTGTAAAGAGGAACAAACTGGGGGGGAACTGTATTGGAAAAGTACGTAATTTATTGGACAACTTTCAAAACATACATGTGCTTGCAAAATCCACTTATGCCTGACAACAAAAGCTACAGTCCATTTTTCCCCTAAATTAAACTCGTCTCATTGTTTCTCTTCTGTGCAAACACTCTGCTAGTGCAATTCTCTCCTTCAGTCCCTCAGAGAACTCGCCGTTCCTCGACTCTCTCTGTCCTCCGTGTCATCCATCTGCAGTCCAACGCTGCGGCACGACAACGTCGCCATCGTTTCGGGTGCGAGGGGTCGTCCTCCTCTCCGCCTGCTCCCCTGCTCATCCCTCTGTCCAACATGACTCTCACCCTCTCCACTTCTCTCCACTTCCCTCTCAACAGTCCTACCCAAACCATCACGAACCTCAGCACAGCATTGTAAACACTTGACAGCGTGGATCAGGTTTAGTTTTTCATAAAGCAAGCATTGACATTCGTGTGTTAATGTATTAATGTATTAATGGGCCGAAATCGACAGCTACAGGACTCTGCTGTCGGGTTTGGGTAAAGTGTCATTTAAGTTCCAAAAAAAGAATAATACTAAAAGAAAGTCACTCCTTAATGCGAATGAGAACTTGAACCACAATTCATTATTTTAATCATCAGCGCAGAAACCTGGGCAAGAATGAGGCGTCAACACGTTTGCTTTGGCGGTGAATAATGTTCCAAAACTTTTGTAAACCTGCAACCTTCTTTCTGTGCATCAGTTAGTCTGGAAAAGTAACTCGACTCTCGCATATGTAATCGGTACAAATTGGCGAGAAGCTATTGAACACAAATCTCTCTTCGTATCCACCGGCTTGAGAACAAAGACTCCGCAGTGTAGATCTCACCACAGCCCTCGGTGTGTCGGGGAGCACCTCGGCCACAGTTTATCATTTGCATCGTATTTTAATCTCAGGATTGTTTGAAGCAAAACACACAACGGAAAATATTATAACAACTACAGAAGTTTATAAATATAATTCACCACTACTAACCAAAACAGGTGGCGTGTTTAAACTGCACGCTCTCTGAGCTTTGTAATGTTACCGTGCTTTTGGTAACTTAAAGTCCCCTCGTGATTTATCAGAAAGCTCTGAAGAAAACCCAGTTACTCCATTTCCCTTAGTTGCTGCATCAATCAAAACAAACCCTTTAATCCGTTTAATTGTAGTTACACAAATGTGTTCATTCACGATTATAATATTAATAAATTCACACACACACAGCTCATCCTGGATTAAATAAATAAATAAAATCATCTTGATAAACGTGGCCGTTCGTTGTAACTTCGGTGTCGATCTAAAGATTTTTCAAGTGTAACGGACAGAGAAAAACCTGAGGTTGCAGTGCAAATCACACCAATGGTGCTCTGGAATTTGCTCAGGAAGCAGCTTCTACCAAGACAGACGCTGTTGCATGGACAGTTCGACTCACAGAGACTGTTCAACAATATTGACCTGTGTGCAGATAACAGACTGACCAGCAGTTCCACATACCTGCGCTTGGTTTTCAATTGAACAAACCTGATAGTAAGGATGATACAAATAAAAAGACAGCAACCTATGCATACTCAAACAAGATCGATATAGGGCTTATAGGTTCTTACAAAATCTGCAAAAAGCACCACTGGTTTTAAGAGCAAGCGTGTCACATATTGGTAGCTTAGAAGGGTGAAGGGGACGGGTTTTACTTGTTATTTATTTGGTTAAAATGTTAAGCCTCAGTATTTCCCTTCTTTGGATCTCGTTCAGAAGCCTCCTTACTGTTCGTGACGAGACGTACAGCACAGCAGCTCAGAGACGAAGCGCGCTCGTTCACGACACGCTGACGTGAGAAAAGGGCTCCGAGAGGCGGGGAATGAAATCTGCACCAGACGGAGCCAATGTGAAACACTGACCTCGATTCATTTAACTTTGATCTGGGAATGCTTTAAGAAAGTGTAAATTAAATCATTGTTGACTTGTGAATGTTTATGTGTCTACAGCTTATATTGACTGATCTATCTATCTGTCTATCTCAGAAACACTGGAAAGATGTTTGGTGTTTAGTTCAGTGAAATATATTTGCTCTTTTAAACAGTGTAAAAAGGCATGCATTTCATAGTGTAGTCAGTTCATATAAAAATAATCTAGCCTTTGTTTTAGTTAATTGAAGAAAAACAAAACCAAACAAAAAACATTCTGTTCTATTATTTAGTTTTAATGTCGGCACATGAATGAGCTTGTTATTACTGGAAATAAGAGAGCTCCCCCCCCCCCAGGCACAAGAGTCTGCATATCAGCTGAATGACACAAGGGGAGCGTCTGTCCGCGCCATTGTCATCATCACCGTCATCGTCGGCCCTGCTCCTGCCATTCAAGCGCAGCTCAGCCTGCCCCCCCGCTCTCCTGGGAGAGGGTCGTGTTCACGGGGATGGGGCCGAGGTCCCGCAGTCCTGCGCACTCCCCCCGTCGCAGTGGGGGGCTCTGCTCTGAGCCGTGGCCCATAGAGGAGACCGTCCCCTAGACGGCCACAGGCCCGGCTGCTCCCCAGCGCCTGGCGCTACTTGGACGGCTACTTCACAAGTAGACCCCAGGCCAGGCCCTGGCACGTCAGACACCAGAGCCACCAGGGGCCGCAGCTCTGGAGACCAACATGGCGGCCATGTTGCTTCTCCACACTTTGAAAAAATCATGCATTATTGTTCACTTGTCGATTGTTTTCCCCAAGTGTCACAGGAATTGTGGCACAAGTACAGCGTTCTGTACTGGGAAAAAACCAACAACCCCCGGCCCTGCGCAGGACTCTGTGACCGCACCCCCGACCCCGCGGCGCCGACTGTCTTTCCAAGAAGAGCGAAAGGGGCGAGAGACTGACACTGAGGTTGAATAACAAGAACAGAGCAGATCACCATAATAGTCATGACAACACCGATTCAGACAGAGAGAAGACTCTAAGTCAAAAGGCCACTCGCCGCCCCCCCTCCACACAGAGCCTACACTTGCGCTGTGTCAGTCATCGCCGGGGCTGAAAGCAGGGCATAAAATAGCAGATGACTTGCAGCATGGGAAGTGGGGTGGCAATGAAAGCTGACCTGTGCCATCTTGCTATCTCTGCTCGTTTGGCCAGGGCAGCGCTGTAACTCAAGAGCGGCGGACATCTCGTCCAGCCGGGGCGCTCTGTACCGGCTCTGCGCTTTGAAGCGGCGCTGCTGCCCGGGGGAGGGAGCGGGGCAGTGCTGACTGGGGGGTAGTTTAATCTGTCTGCCACCGTCTTTAAAGGTGACTCCCATAAAAACGGCAAGGCACCCCGGGACTCTGCTAGAGAGAATGAAGCATATTAAGTGCCGAGTCGAATGTCTCTCTGCAGAGTGCAGTGTTAACAGTGCCAGTCAGGTTCATTAACTCAGTGTAATGTGCCCTTGAGCAAAGTGTGCTTGAGAAATAATACAGGGAGGCCAAAGAAAGAAAGAAAAAAATCTAAAATTAAGAAATAAATAGTTTTAATACTTTGATTTCTCGTGTAAAACTGAACAAAATCCACCAAATTAAGTCCACTTTGCTTCACATACGTTTACAGTGATTGTCAGAGTTGTGAGGTATTCATGTTAAAGATACAAGATCCTGAAAGTGCAAAGGGAAGACAGGATTGCTGAGGGTGTCTAAATGACAGATACGTCTGTAAACTGTAAACTGACTCAGAAAAGCACCATCAATGCAACTGGAAGAAACGAGGACAGTGGAAACTGACATTGGAGTATAAAGTATGCAAAGCTGTACTTTGACTTTGTTTACTGTATGTGCATTTTAATTTACTCAAGGATATTCCTTCCCAGCAAACAAGCGTTAAATGAACTGAGGGCAAATGTACAGCGGAAAACTTTCAAACTGTTTTGCGCGCGTGAAGAGGGACTCTGTCTGTTCGGTTGCTGCCAATTCTAACGGTACAACGAGACCCGGGAGGGACTCCTATACAGTCAGTCTGTGCTTCAGCAAATGGTGGGTTTGGTTAACGGTAGCACACCCATCATGCGGAGAGATCTTACACTAAGGGAAGAGCATTTTAGGTTAGTTTTACATAAAAAACTGCCATTAAAAGATGCAAAATCGTCACAATAAAACCAATTTTAATTTGTTTTGTTTCATTGTCTCAATAAGTGCCTGAAATTTCAACTAGAATTAGATGCGAAGATGTATAAAGCAGGATGATATAGTTAACAGAGAAGAAGCAGCTGTGGGGGGGCACAGTGTCAAAGATATATGCATGCTGCAGAGATTAACAAAACATCAGTTAAAAAATTGTGGGGGTGGGGGGGTGTTCAGTAAAGCTGGTGAAACACAGGTTTCTGATGGAATAAGCGCAGTAAAAAAGAGAAAAAAAGAAAAAGCCTGACAGAGTCACGCAATCTTCGGAATTGCGAGAAGATTCTTCATAACTTGCTCCTGTGAGAAACAAACAGAGAAGAGAAGCAGCGGTCAAGACGAGCGCAGGCAGCCCCCGGCCCCCGGCCCAGCAGTGTGGTTCTGTGGGACCCTCCGAGACAACACAGGGCCAGACCCAATCAAAACCCCCACGGGGCCACAGACTTTAAGCTACAAATGCACACCCTGGTGCATTTCTATCTATCAGTAGTACAAAGTGGCTTCTGTTCTCTTTGTTCTCTCCCTGAGGACAGTCCACCTTTTGCGATTGCGTTTGAGTCCTTTAGTATTCCCGTCCTCACTCTTCAGGGATGGTATTTTTAATTCTCTGCCTAGAAACATGAAGGAAATCAGAGAGACGGGACTCTGCACTGACGACTGAATAACCTGGAGAAGATGAGCTCACGTTAGCGGGTATAAACACACTCTCTGCCCCGGCTGTTCCCGCTGCATTTCGTCACTATTATTACAGGCATCAGTACGTGACTTACAGACATTATGGCACTTTCTGACGCAGGCTCTGCACAGTGTCCGGGGGTCCACTGTACATTTCACATTGTTTGGATTGTACGACTCTCATGTAATGACCAAAGCCAGCTGAAACAGCCCTGTAGGACCATTTAGTTCATACCAGTTCATACCAGATGTCAAAAGTAGGGGATGGGCATTGACTCTCCTTTAGTTTAATTTTGAACCGTAGGGAGAGGAATACATGCTTACGATTCAAAGGAAGACCGAAGCTCACATGCAAACACTGAAGCAAAGCAAAGCAGAGATGGAAATGTGATTTCATGAATGTCAAAACACTAACTTACTATCATAAACATCAGAAAAGTGAGACTCAATTGGCAGAGGCTGCAGTTTGGTGTTTTACAAAGATTTTAAAAAGTTAACATTCAGGAAAAGGCAGAGTTCAGTGTGAAATACACAACACAGTCTGGTCTTCTGCTTCATGAACCCCACAAACACAGAGCTGCTCGATTTCACTCTGTTTCCTAATGCAATTGGATGAACCGTTGGCTGACACTTTGGAAAATAAATACCCAAAATAAAATTAAAATCTGTGATGCCCACTGTAGAGCAGAACGGTACCATTTTAAGAAGTTGTACAGTTACTGCACACAGCTTAACTAAACATTATCTAATTGGAAGATAAAACAAGCTCATATGTTTAAATGACAACAACCCCTGACACGCCCCCGTGCTGTACAGCTGGTTTATGTAAGAACTGGAGTTGTTTTCCCTCCACCACATTTAAAAAGCCACCCTATAAAAAGGCGGTGGGCAGCGGCGTAGCACGGTGCCACACGGTGCGTCTGAGTACTGAGAGCAGCTGTGCTCCTCCTGCATCAGCACAACAAACACCCTGCGTCCCATGACCTTTTAATATCGCCCCCCCACGCTCGCACTTTCATTTACACAGACAGACACGGGCTCTGTTTACTGAAGCTCAGCACCGGGGGCCCTGTTTTATACAGCAGGAAAGAGACCACACCTTACACTTGTCATTATCTATTATTATTATTAGATGAAGAAGACTAAGTCTCAGAATATTTAAGGCTTTGCAAAAAACAAGACACTCTCATGTCTTTAGACGTAGCAAATCAGGATATGCGCGATATTGTCTCCTACTCTGTCTTTCCAAAGCAGTGTTGCCCGTTTGTATCAGGGTTAAGAGACAGTCCAGGCACGATGTCCCGCTGTGGACACTGCCTGCACCTTGACAACAGTGCGATTAATTTCTGGTGACAGAAGATGGCGGGACCCTGAGAGAACCAGCTCCACTTCGGAGATGTGATGAATCAAATGCAACCTGCTGGCTTTCATTACACATTACATGTGTCCCAGCCTGTGGTTTTTAAAGATAATGGACAAGATGTTGGTCTGATAGCTCACTGAACCCATTGATACATGTATGTCGTACAGAAAAAGTCCCACAGGCTGCTGAGCTTACAGATCCACTGCTCTGCTGGTTCTGCAGCTCCAGTTCATTAGCTCTTGCAGATCCAATAGTTTGGCATCTGAATCAGTGCCTCCAATTAGATGTTCCCCAGTGACTCGTCAGGGTGTGAAAATGCCCCAGAATGAACCTGCACTCACACACACTCACACTTTACTGACCGGGGTGTTTAGCAGCGCGTAAAGGGACGTTTCTTGAACATCTATGTCTATTTTGGATTGAGGTTAATGTCCAGATCCAGCCTTAGGGAGAAGCTATATAAAGAAACACATCCAAAAAGTATGTGTGGTAAATGTTCTGCCACCTGCAGAAATGGACAAAAATATGCTTCAATACATTTGAAAATATTCAAATATACCAATGTATGATGGTATATTTCAGCAAATATTGACCTAGATAAATACATGTAAATGTGTGTCTTACATATAGGTATATATTTCACAGGTTTCTTTCCATTTTCAAAACATATCTCACTGTATCTTCCTAATTCCTCTGCGTAAGGAAAACCAAACACCAACCTCAAACCCTCTGTCGAGGGCAATCGCGATGGTGGCAATGAAGGGTCAGATCGAAACGCAGCAGTCGAGTTTTGACATTTTAATGTACGACTGGCAGCTGCTTCAGGTTTTGATTTGGTCCAGTTCTTAGTCTCTTAATCTCAAGATAAGTACCTCGCAGTGTCTAACTTCAGCTACAGCTACCAAAAAGCAACCAGATATTCCTCCTGGTATCTGCAGGGTCTGCACCATCGACCATCCGCACCTTGCCTTCCAGAAGGTTACAATTCATGGCTCGTGTAACACAATCTAAAGCTAAAACTGTCCCATAAGCATTCGAAAGTACAAGTGTCCCACACAACTGTGTATGGCAAGTCACATTCCCATGTCTGAAATATAATTATTTACATGTCTGTTTCCACGTGCACACCAGTGAGTCAGGTCCTGCACAACGGGGTGCAATGCTGGTTTATCTGTTTCTAGAACTACATGTTTGGTTCCCATCAATTAAAACCTAATTACGCTGAATTTGCTCAATTTAGCACTCAAGTAACCGAGAGCTGAAGTGGATCAAAACCCAGAAAAGGCTCCTGTCCTCCAGCCCCTCACTTCCCCTGGCCTAAGAGCAAAAGACCATAAGATATCAGTTGCCACATGTGACGCAAAGCATGGCATGCTTGTCTGGAGGGATCTCTAGTGCATAAGCAGCCGTCAGCCATCTATCTGCTCAAGACTAAGACTTTACCAAACGTGTAAAGCTTCTTGGGGGATTTGGATGGGATTTTGGATGTTTCTACTGCTTTTCAGCTCCTAGTTGTAGATAATTCACCTACATGTTCTTGAGATGAGCTGGATCTCAGCTGGGAGGAGAACCAGGGCCCAGGGTCACTTCAGGACCAGGGTAGAGGATCAGTGCTTTCCCAGATTAATTTCCTCAGGTCTCAGACATTTACACGGATGAAGTTTGAGCAGTTCTGGGCGCGGGAGGTGGCCCTACCACTGTGCATGATGTGAGCAGCTCTGGTTCTCCAATGGAGTAGCTCTGCAAGCTACACAGCTTCATTAATAATAATAATAATAATAATAATAATAATAATAATAATAATAATAATAATAATAATAAATGTCCACATATTAATCCTGCATGACTAACTCAACATGTGGTGTTCTTCTGTGTGCCAGGGGCTTTTTGCTTTGGCCAGTGGACAGACGCCAAAGCCCTGGGTTTGTAATTGGAGAGAGAGATAGGGGATTACATTTTCCTGTTATCCGAACCCAGTTTAGCAAACAAATTGTTGCGTTCAGATACCAAACAAAGTGAAGAGCAAGGCATTAGCAGCCCGAGCTACTCTGATCGGGTATAATCTCAGAGCATGGAAACTCCACTTGACCACTCCAAAACTGACCTCAGCACCCAGGTCCTCTCAATGGGTGTGTGTCCTTGTGTACAATGTCTCGTCTCCTCTGTTGTATCTAAACCTTATGGGATATTCCAGTAACGACTATACTAATACTTATATCCATACACAGGTACGAGAGAAGGCCTATATTACAATTTTAGGATGGTTAGTGTGTGAAAGTGCACCTATAATGCACAGCTGATAAGGTGGAGAATTCATCTTAAACCACTGAACTTATTGCTTCTATCATCTCCTATTTTTGTATTTCTTGTCATCTAACCGTTCCCCAGATATTCACATTTTCCAGGTTCATGTTTCTCCTGCAAACAAGGACAACACTAGAATTGCATGACCTCAGGTGTTTCTAAAGCACAAGTGGACAACATTGTAACCACTGGCATAGATTTAGCTGGGGACGGTTAGGGACATGTCCCCACCAATGTCAAGGGACCGTTGAATTGTCCCCTAATTTTGGTAGATCTGAAACGACTTTTGTCAAGTCATCTTATTCGCTCCACAAAGAGTGAACTCTCTCAAAATCATCTTGTTGATCCTACCACCTAAAACGCAAACGCTAATCTGATTCACTCTGGAGTGAAAGTTAATTATCCGGGTTTCATTTCCTTTTAAGTAATTCTTCAACGGTGTATATTGTGCAAAAATTTTCACATTTACTTAAAATATTATAAATATGATCACGTTGATTTTTAGTTTGTATTTGTTGGTTCATGCATTGTGACATTTCTCCTGCTTCCTCCCTTTGTAACTCACTCCTTGTTTGATATTTAGTTTGTATCGTGTGGGGATAAATGTTTGTGTCAGTTAAACTACAGACTTAAAAGCAAGACTTAACTGCCTTTGGTGAATAAACCTATAACTGTATTATTGCACTTTTGTAATTTTGTAATTGCACTCTTACATTTTGAAAGTCACCCTGGATAAGGACGTCTGCCAAGAAATAAATAATCATAATAATCAATAACTGTTCTTGAAACATGTGTCCTGTACAATACAGTATCGTGTGCGTGTGTGTGTGTGTGGGCATGTGTGTAGGGCATTGGCAGCGCAGTCAGGCTGGGACGGGTTATAATTCAGGTTATTAGCAGGGATGTCAAACCAGCTTCCAGGAGGGCCACTTTATCAAGTGTTTTGACTGTGGACCAGCCAACATGTCAATCAAATTGTCCTCGAATCATGTCCAGCATTCATTTCAAGCCACCAGCAATGACCGTTTAACAGCTGTGTCCTAAAAGATTTCTTCCAGGGGGAGGACATTCCCACAGACCCCCCTTCCAACCCCCCTAAAAAATGGTCCCCACCAGTGTTCAAAACAAACCGACACAAATGATGAGCCTGTGGAATTCCACAGGGATTCTGCCACGGTGTCATTTTCACAGGACGCACTGAAACCCTGCCATGGCTGCAGCATCACACACATGACAATGCCCGGGCACACTGTCCTGCAGGGTGTTAACAATGCTTTGCCAACACCTCTGCACCTGTGGACACACACACACACACACACACACACACCTGCTCCTGCTGTAGGAGGAAAAAGCACAAGCACGTTCAGATTGGAGCCACTGCAAACAACAACAACAACAACAACAACAGCGGCAGCAAAGCATGTAAAGAAAGCAGCTGGGTATCAATATGAAAAGCAAAGATCGGCAATAAACATCTATACTTACATGTACAGTTGCTCGGGTTTACCTGTGCTCCACTACAAAACTCATGGTAGTGCCATCAAAGGACGGTGGGGCGATAATTCTTGGACCTTGCTGTGATGTGATGCTGATGACAGGTTTCCCGTCGGAGAACCCCTTGGCGCCCCTGGCGGTGACATGCTGGGACACCGGGGTGGGCTTGCCCGTGGGGATATAGTACGGGCTCTCCATGTAGGCCACCTCCCCGTGCTGCCCCATGTGCAACGTCTCCTTGCTGCTCGACTTCTCCGCCTCGTCGGCCTCCGAGTGAGAGGACAGCTGGCTCTGCAGGGTCCTGGCGGGCAGCACGGTGGTGGTGGGCAGAAACCCGGGGTATATCATGTACGTGGGGCCGTACGCACCGGGACTGAGTGCCAAGGGGGACATGGGCACCGGGGTCATCGGCTGCTGCGGCATCGGGATGTCCACGTACTGTCCCGTCTCCGGGTCGAACAGCCTCTTGGTGGCCGGCTGGACAGGGGTGTCCACCAGGTAGTAGTGTCCCGTCGTGGGGTCCAGCAGCATCTTCCTCTGGGTCTGCTGGAAGTGATCCACTGGGGGTGCATGGGGGGGCATAGATGGGGAGAAGCAGATGAGCTGGGGCTGGGCACCAGACATGGCCAGTGGCAGGGAGTGATGGTAGATGGTGGCAGTAGGGGTGTCTGGGGACCGTGTCTCCATGACCACAGAGGACCTCCTGGGTGACTGGCTGCTGTGCTCGTGTCTCTTTGGGTCGGCGGGCCGGGGCTGGCCGCGCGGGGGGCTGGCTGCAGGGGCTCTCCCCCCCGTGGTGGTGAACGTGTACACTGCCGTCTGCTCTCGGCCGCTGGTGGGGGCTGGCTTGGGCTCGCCGGGCTGGGGCTTGACCGGGATGGTGAGGTAATTCTCAGAGTCGGCGCTGAAGGTGCTGGAGGGCTGCGCGGGCCGAACTCTGTCTGCCTCGACGCCGTCCACCGTGGCCCTCTCCTCGGCCGCTGCAGGCCTGGCTGCAGAGATCTTGAGCGACAGAGGGGCTTTGGGAGATTTGGGAACAAAGCTCTTCGTGTTGAAGGGCACTTGTGATACGGTAAATGGCGGCGGCACCTTGCTGCTGATGCTGGCCGCTGTGGGGGGGGCTTTCTGGCTGTTGCTGAAGGTGAACACATTTTTTGAGGCTCCACTGGGAGGCAGAGGCAGAGGCCTGTCTTCTCGGCCGAAGGGAATGTGGAACGTTTTCAGGCACTCCTTCGCTTCCTTCTTCGGCGAGGCCTCGAACAGCAGGCCCCCAGGTGACGGGCGAGGGGGTGACCGGTCTGCGTTGGGGTAGGAGTTTCTCCTGACCAGGCACTCAGCATTGCCTGCTGCTGCGGCTGAGCTGGCAACACTGCTGCCCTCCTCCTCGCCCTCCATCCCCGTCCTCCCAGAGCCCTGCTCTTCGCTGGTAATGAGGGATAACACGTGGCTGTCCGTAATGGGACGAGGCTCCGTTTTGCGCTTCCACTCGTTCCTGTCGAAGACGTACAGCTGTTCCATTGTCTTCACGGCCGCTTTCAGCTTCTCCAGTGCTGCCTGGTTCACCATCTGGGACTCGGGTTTCTTGTCCATAGTTTCGCTTATCTTTTCCTGTTTCCGTTTGGCTGCTCTGGTTTCAATTTTGACCGCAGGAGGCACTTCGGAGGTGTCGCTCTTGGGCTGTTTTGCAGCGCTAACTAAGGGAACTCTGCCGGTGGTGCGGTGAACCAGCACGGCTCCGTTTCTGGCTCCCTCTGCAGGCGGCGGGGGAGAGCACCGCTCAGCCTCCGAGCAGTCCTCCGCCAGTCTGTGCTTGGAGCCCTCGGCTAGATCTCCAGCTGGCTTCTCAGCGCTGTTTGTGTTCACCGACTGGCACTTGATCACTATGGGCGAGAGGGATGCAGGGTTTCTGGAAACCCCCTGCAGGGAGGGCTTGTGCTCCGCGTTGAGGTCGCCGGCGCTGTGCGCTTTGTTCTCGTTGCCATCCAGAGACACGAAGTGATAGGAGCTCTTGACGAGTTTGCGCACGTCCCTGACCTGGTGGATCGGCGTTTGCAACTTGCACTTGTTATCCCTGATGTCCCTGACCATGAAGTGGGGCACTTTTTCCGACGGCTCTCCCTTTAACGAGGCAGCGAGCGCCTGGCATCTGGAGTCATCAGCTGTCTTTATCAGGTTGGCCACCTTGCATCCTATATTGGGAGTTAGAAGCTTAGCAATATTGAACGGGTTGTGTTTGTGGTCTTTAACGGTCCGCAGGCTTATTTTAATCTCAGGTGATTTGGAGGTGACCACGCTCCTGTTGGCATCGGGCACGTACAGAGTGTTGTCGGAGCCCAGCTTGCCTCCTCCCCCCAGATCCGCTGCAGGTCGAGTTGAATATTTCTTATTTGCCTGCGGTTTCCCCTCTTCCAGCTCTTTCGAAAGAAGCTGGATACTGGGCACAAACAAATGTGACATTTTGGTTGACTTGCCGCCGTCCACCGTGCCCTGCTGCTGCTTGTCCGTTTCGCTGGCGGATGACTTCCCCGCCGCAGTTTTATCATTTCTATACTCCTTTTGAAACTCAAGCTCGCCTTCCCTCCAAGATCTAAATGCGCTATTTTGGCTGCGGAGCAGGGTGCTTTTTGTCGCATCAGATACTCCTTTTTTAGTATCGACTGCAGCTTCACCACAAGCTTCAAAATTAGTTTCTGATGCAAGAGTTAAAGCGTCTTCCTTCTGACCGTTCTCCTTGAGATCGCACGGTTTGCTGTCTGTTACGTCCTCGATTTCTCCCACAGAAACAACAGTGAAATCAGAACCAGCCTCGGAGAACCTGGAGGTCTGTCTCTGCAGCGCCCTGGAGTCGCCGCCCGCTGCCCTCTCTCTCTGGGTTTCAGGCTCCTTGTGAGACAGGCAGGGGGACAGCCCTGGGCAGCTCTCCGAGATCTCCCCCCTCTCCATTTTGCGCTCCTGCTCAAACTGCATTTTCTTAGAAATGACATTTTTGAGAAGGCTGGAGGCGAATATGGCTTTCTTGTGAGTGCCGTCCATGGCTTCCCCTGTGTTGCACGAATGCTTGCTGGCCTCACATCCCAGCTCGCTTGGCAAGGTGTCTGTAACCTCATCCGCGGAACGCGATCCCGCGACATTTTCGGCACATTTGGCGCGCCTCTCGCTCTCAGGGACCCCCGCTTTAACATTGCAGCGAAAATTTAAGGTTTCTGTGAGCGTTATAACCCCGCTCTGACCTGGCTCAAACTCTCCCTTGAGCTCAATTTTCTGACTGGAGGTGGCTGCGGTTTGGGGCTGTGCAGCATTGCCGTTCAATGCAAAGATTTTAGTCTGGGGCGCTTTCAAATGACCTAGAGCCAACCCCCTAATTCCTTTGGCATCTGCATTCTTGTTAATTTCAAAAGTCGACGTTGAACTTTTGTGGGCGACCATGTTTTGCTCCCTGGATTGTGTCATGTTTCCATATTTAAGGTCAACAAACGTTGACCACCGGTTAATCCCAAGGCCATGCTCTGAGGCCGAGGAGTCGCTAGAAGTACTGAAATTGATTGCATCAAAGTATGGGCAGGCTAAGCTCCTGAACGCCCTGGCTGTTAAGTTTCGCACCTCCTTATCGGCGTCGTCCAGCTCACTGACAGCGCTGGACGCCCCGCTGGAGTACTCGTGTATGTCCTTCCCCTTGAGCTTGCCCCCGAAATGCATGCGCCCGGGGGCTGCGATGAAGCACCTCGCACTGTCCCGGCCCGGCTCTGCCTTTGCGCCCGTGTTTTTGAAAACATAGCAGCTCATGTCGAGCCCGGGCTTGGCATCGTATCCACTGTTGCCCCTGTTCCGCGCGTTGCTAGGCTCATTTATAGCCCTGGAAGTGGTTTTGATTGACAGGTGAATCTGTCCCGCAGAATTGCCGCTGCCGCTCCGGGTCTTTGACAGGCTTTCATCTGAGCTGGCGCATTTGTCCGTGTCACAGGGATCGGGTTCAAGCTTAGTGCTGACCGCGGCTCCGCCACCAGAGCGCCGCGCTGTATTATTAGCCTGAGCCCGCTGGCTCTCCACTGGCGCACAGGGTCTGTCCTCCAGTGTCTGCCTGCCTTCCACCGTTTCATCACTGTCAAAAGAGGCATAATCTACGAACGAGTAGACCAGGTTATCGTCTTCGAAATCCCAACAGGATCCCACCCCAAAATCATAGTCCACATCGTGGTCTAGCTCCGACAGCTGTATTTCGTGGGTGGTGATGTAGTGGGACTCGTCCTCGGCGCTCGGCGCTGCGTAATGGTCGCTGGGCTCCAGGCTCCTCTCGCTGCTCTCCGACTCGCTTTTCCTGTTCAGAAATAAATCCGTGTATGCCAGTTCGTCGATTTCAAACGACGTGCTCTTGGCCTTGAAAGGTCTTGCTACGATTTCGTTTTTGGATCCCGTCACGGTGCCCCGTTTGTCAGCCGGCGACTCTGGACCGTCTCTGAGCCCCTGCTGGTCCTCGGGAACCTCGGAGGACGTGGGGGTGTCGGAGGAACAGGAGAGATCGCCCGCGACCCCCTCTCCCACCCCGGCCTCCCCGCCATAGTCCCGTGTCTGGGCTGTCCTGTCCGGGGCCGGGAGGGTAGCGGTGGTGTCCTGAAGTTCACGGTCGCCGGCCTTTTGGTCTCCAGGAGGCTCATTTTGGCATTTAAATATGGCCAGCTGACTCCCCTCTCCGGTAAAGGTAACTTTGACAGTTTTCGTGCCCTCCGACTTCATGTCGAGCAAGTCGTCCAGATCCATGTATTTCGATTCGTCCTGTCGCTTCCCCGGGCTGTAAATATCCTTGTCTGCCAGCAGTTTTCTGTACGGGCCGGTATCGCCTCGGTAAGACAGGGTTTTCTGTAGTGCCTCCATTGTACCCCTTTTGTGCCCCCTCCTCGCGTTGCTCCACGGTCCTTGCTGTTAGCGGCGTTATTCTGCCCCGGGACGGTCAATCAGAAAGCCAGAGAGAGAGACAGAGACACCAGTCCCCAGGAATCCCTACTCCACTCCCCGGTGTCTAATGCACCACCCAGAGTGTCCTAATGGAGCTGCTGGTGTCTCTGCGCCGCAGTTGTTTGTGTGTCATGTCAGATGCCAATGGTAACAGTATGCCATATTCCCTGCCTCATGCATGTGAACCAAAGCATATGGAAATTCTTCCTTTCACAAGAGAGCAGCGCACGTCAGCGATCAAGCACGTTTTACGGAAGGCTCACCCCTTACAGGCTGGGTTCAATTCAGGGGGTCACTTTCGAAAATGACCGTTGTTCGTGACACTGAATGGATTTTTGTGAAAGAAAAAGAAGATCGACAGTATAGCCCTGTGACATACAACACCGACTTCCTAATAAATGCGTAAAACATTCTTTTTGGTGATCCACTATCCACTTTGGTCTCCACTGTCTAAGTTTAACGCTCTTTTTTGGTTTCTTGATTTTTATTAATCGGAGTGCATGGGAGCTGTGAGACGCATATAGTCATGGTGACGAAATGTCTTGTGGGCTATTTTAGACGAACAGCGTGTTGTGAAAGGCTTCTTTATGACATAGTTCATTACGGCGCGGAAACAAGAGGGGGTTGTAAGAAATGTTACAATAATAACAACTCTCTCTCTCCAGCTGTCCTCCACTCTCTCTCTCCCTCCCTCCCTCACACAGACACGTACATTAAAAACAACATTGTACTGTTTAACTTATATATACAATATAACAAATCAAATCAGCCCTGAACACTTTTTTGTTGTTGTTGCTGATGGAAGTTTGTTAAGAAAACGCATTGGTACAAATCACAGAATGGTGTCGCTGCTTTGACTTTGACACAGCAAGTGTGTCATGTTTCTAATAGAACACTGTGTACTGTGTTCAACGTTCATTATCTATTTTGGGGTGACTGTGTAACTGGCCTGTTGAATACGTTACACATAGGCGTGTGACAAGTTACAGTATATCACCAGCTTTACAGCCACCGAGAGTGCAGAGTGTCATTGGGGGGAAACATCTGGAGAGGCACATCTGTACGGGGCGCAGTGAGGGAGGTGTGGCAGCCGGTGAATGAGTGGCCGGTGCGGGCAGGGCTGCTGAATGGACACTCGCTGGGTCACAACGGCTGGAAACTATACATAGACTGTGCGTCATGTATGTCGCTTGAATAAAGTCCTATTTAAAACCACGGCATTTGTTAATAGGCGGGCGCGCTCATCACACAGATATGCTAGTAGATTCCGCGCAGTTTACAAAAGACATGCGCTGCTGTCAACTAACACAAAGCGGACAAAACCACGACGAGCGAAACACCACACAGGCGTGCGGGTCTAAAGCGTCAAGTGAACGCGTGTTGATATCTTGTTTAATCCAGCTTTTATGAACGAGTGCTTTTAAAAAGCTCCTATTACACGTCCACGCATTTTTGATCTGTGTTTGCAATGTCCGTTACATCCCGACGAGCAGAGAAACCGGGTTTCTGGATTGTCTTCAGCACCGCAGACTGGAGGACAGCTCCCAGAAAGAAAGACACAAAATAGCGAAAAAGCTGTTGAAGGTTCAGATTATTATAATGAATGTAAAGATTTGTGCAGAAACTGAGACAAATTACTTTAGGATTTAATGACAGTGACTGTGATGTGTGTTGGGGTTTTGGTCCTACAGAGCCACTCCTGGTTTTCCTGACGATTGCAGGGAGGGGTGTGTGTGTGTGTAGCGCCCCCTAGTGGGTATACATCACTATGCCACCCCTCTTATTAATATATATCCCTTCTAGACAAGATGAAAACCTACTAAACAGTCAACATTGTGCTATTGCTTTCGATAATTACTTTTTTTTATATCTATATCACAGTTGATGGGAAATCAATTTAATTTAAGGACTACACTGATCTGACACAGAATATGCTAGATGTTTAATATTAAAGATGATTAGTTCCTGCTCAGGAAAACGGCCAGTGTTCAATGAACTCTACAGTGTTCAATTTAAAACAAAAGTATATGAGATATTGCAGCAAAACAATTGAGGTTCCAACAATACATAAGTACACATGATCATAACTGGAGTGAGGTTGTTAGTGGAGTTCCACAGGGATCAGTACTAGGGCCTTTGCTTTTTATAATCTATATTAATGATCTGGACTCTGGGACAGTTAGCAAACTTGTCAAATTTGCCGATGATACTAAAATAGGTGGCTCAGCAGATACCATCTCGGCAGCACAGGCTATTCAGAGGGACTTAGATAATATTCAGTTGTGGGCCGACACCTGGCAGATGAAATTCAATGTGGACAAGTGCAAGGTATTACATGCAGGTAACAAAAATGTCCACTATAATTACACTATGGGAGGAATAGAACTAGATGAAGTAACGCATGAGAAAGACCTAGGAGTCTATGTGGACTCCTCACTTTCTCCATCCAAACAGTGTGAGGAAGCAATAAAAAAGGCAAACACAATGCTAGGGTATATTGTCAAAAGTGTAGAATTGAGAACAAGGGCAGTGATGTTCAGACTGTACAATGCACTAGTTAGAGCTCATCTGGATACTGTGGACAGTTCTGGGCTCCACACTTCAAGAAAGATATCGCTGCTCTAGAGGCAGTTCAGAGGAGAGCAACCAGACTTATTCCAGGTCTGAAGGGAAAGTCCTACTGAGAGACTGAGGACCTGAACCTTTTCACCCTGGAACAGAGGAGACTACGTGGGGACTTGATCCAAGTCTTCAAAATCATGAAAGGCATCGACCACATCAAACCAGAGGAGCTTTTCCAGATCAGCAGGGACACTCGCACCCGGGGACACAAATGGAAATTGGGCTTCAAGGCATTCAAGACAGAAAACAGGAGACACTTCTTCACACAGAGAGGCGTCACAATCTGGAATAAACTCCCAGCGATGTGGCTGAAGAGACAATTTTAAAACAGACTGGATAGGATCCTTGGATCACTTAGATACTAATGGACGCTAAATGAGCACGATGGGCCTCCTCTCAATTGTAAACTTGCTTATGTTCTTATAAGGAAGCATAATTATATAAAATGTGAAATTACAAGAGTGCTGAACAGCTCAGGAGAATGAGGTGCTGTATTAGAGGTACAGTCTGAATATGTGTATCTTGAGTAAACACCAGAAGGAGGTCAGGGACTCTGCTGTCCTGAATTCAGTGGGATGGTCATTCCAACACTTAGGGATGAAAAGGTGTCGCTCTGGAGGAAGGGGAGTGGAGAGGAGGCAAAGTTAGTCTTCTTTCACTGGAAGACCAGAGAGGTGCAGAGAGAGAACAGCAGGGGGCCCAGGACAGAGCCTTGGGGCACACCTGTGAGGAGAGGTCTAGGTGTGGACGAAAGATTCACACCACGTCACTTGGTAGGTGTGGCCGTTGAGGCAGGAGGAGAACCAGGCAAAAGCAGAGCCAGAGATTCCAAGGTCAACAAGGGAGTGACTGACAGTGTCAAAGGATGCAGAGAGAGAAAGGAGCATCAGGATGGAGGAGAGGGAGGCCGCCTGGGCAGAGTTGAGGGAGTCAGTGACCGCTAGGAGAGCTGTGTCAGTAGAGTGAGCAGAACTTTGAGAGATCCTTGGAACACTCTTGATTCTGATGTGTGTGTAATGCTAGCTGTGCAATATTTTAAACAGATGAACTGTGTTGTTAAATGAGGCTCAGTTTGATTAATTTGCAAAGATAAATGGCTACTGCATTAGAACATAAGAACATAAGACAGTGTCCAGTCGAGAGGAGCCCATTCGCCCCATTGTGCTCGTTTGGTGTCCATTAATAACTAAGTGATCAAGGATCCTATCCAGTCTGTTTTTGAATGTTCCCACATTGTCTCTTCAGCCACATCGCTGGGGAGTTTGTTCAGATTGTGACGCCTCTTTAATTGATTTCATTGATTTCAGCTGAAGTAACACTTGCACACCTATTTGGAAAATGCAATTTACATTCAGGAGAGAGCACTGCTTTACCGCCAGAGCTGAGTTTTGACCTGTCAGGCGGTTATGGATTCAATACTCTGATGATATACACAGCTTGCAGGGCACTGTTTATTAGCTTGTTGCTTTGGTGCTCGAAAGAAAGCTATTGGTATCTGTGTGGTGCACTCAGCAGAGTTCTCCTTCTCAGTGCAGCAAAGCCGCAGTACCAACACTAAAACTTTTAACATTGTCTAACTTTACACATTGGGCAAGTGGCAGGAATTGATTGTCTTGTTAATTCAGATGAAGAAAATTCAAAGGATACAACTAGTTTTAAAGATCATATATTATTTCTGAGGGAAGAGCGTCAATCAGTCTTCACACACCTACAGGTGTAACCCGAGATCATATTTTCCGCACGGCCTCCACTATCACTTGCTCCCTTCAAGTTCTCCAACAAATCACACGCACCCAATTATTATATTTGTAGTTTTCACTTGAAACATGAAATGGGTGACCTTTCCTGCGCGGAAGCCGGGCAGCTGGGCACTGCGGGTTTCCCTTACACTCTCTCATCCTGACATGAAAGCAATGCTGCGCTTCACAGCTGTACCGCAGGTTACAGGGTTTGCTTGTAATTAGTGTAGTATGTGAGATGAGATCCTGGAGGGAATTTCATCCTCAAAATTGAAGCCAAATAAGCACTTTCCAATTCAGCACGATGAAAGCTTGGATCATATCCTACTCAAAGTAAGCTCGCATTCGGTCTCACGCGTCTAAATATAGGCCAGCGCTGTGGCCATCATTGTGTTTGTTGTTTGCCCCGATGACCTTTTTACAGTTGCTCAGGAGCAAGTATCAGCTTTTACTGCATGTAGTTTCTTAGAAGAAAGCCAATACCTGACGGAAAAAAGAGGGATGAATTGATTTTGAGCGGAGAACACGATGCTGAACTCTGAATAATGTTCTGCTTTGTGCATCATGGTTTGCATTATTTACACACTTTACATGTACAAGCTTATAAGGAATCCCCTGATATAGTGGAACTGCAGTTTGTTCTTCTTTTTGCACACTGCGTAAATATCAGTCTTCTGCATGATGTTCAAATCCGAACCATCAGATACTGCTGTGTGTGTGTGTGTGCTCAGATTTATGCTTGGTGTTATGTTCCATTTACCTGTATGTTTGGACTGGACAATTTTAATAGGCATGGGTTCCGTCTGACGATGTCTGTGTGTCTTGCTGGTGCTGTAATTCAGTGTGGGAATTGTGTGTCAAAGCATTCATTTCAAAATCACTCAATGGTTGACTGCAGACTGGGCAAATTGGAAGGATTGGTGTTTGTTTGACAGGCCCTGTTTATGCAAATAATAGCCTAATATAATGATGGCCTGTTGTTTTAATGTTATCAATTAAAATTACACATTAAATTAAATTGAAGTTAAATTAAGCTATTCAAAACTATTACCAATAAATGCTGAAGTGCAAAACATGAGCCCTTGCTGACATGGGGTCTGTGAAGAGTGTGAAGCTGTCGATACGCTGGACTCAATGGGATGTGCGGCTGCAATACGCTGGGCTCTGTAGGGGCGACGGGGCGCAGGTATGCCGATACGTGCATCCGTAAAACTCAGATATAAATAGATCATTGAAATTATAATTCCCAGATACGCATTATTAAAGCGTCTGAGCAAAACTAGCAGCTTCCCTCTCTCTCAGCCGTGCAAGGAGAGCCGCTCGTCCTGCCGAGAGATCACAGAAGCCCCGCACACCGGAAGTTTAAAATATATTAATGATTAACCAACGAAATGTAACACAGCGACGCTGAATAAGATCCCTCAGAACTTAGCGCTTCTTCCTAGAGCACCGAGTATCGCTCTAACCCAACACCTCGTGCCATCACAGCCCCGTCCACATGTTGACTGAGCTGCGCCAGTCTCTCCATCCGGGATGTTAATCTGAGCGGTGGGGCGAGAGCTTCCCACGTGTGCTCTTCAGGGTTCAGCCCAGGCGTTGGCCTCTCCGGTCCCTCGGGTTGAGGCTGGCCAAGCAGAGCCACACTCTGGGGAGACGGTGGAACCATCGTTTGGCCGAGAATAAAGACTTGTCTCTGTCAGTCGTACCTGCATCAGGACAGCGCAGCGGAGACCCTATTGCAGAGAATAAATATATATATAATACAGGCTATAGACACCGCGCTCCATCTGACACAGGCCCGCTAACAGACACGAGCTTTCTTCTCTCACTTTGGTCACGAGCCCATCGGGAGAGTCTCATGATTCATAGCATGTTTCGAAGAATCTCTGTGTGAGAGGCTGGTCCTGATCAGACGGGAGGCGGTGGAAGGACCGGCGCTCGTCTGACAGGCCTGTGTGTCGCAGTGACAGGCTGCTATGATGGCCGCCCAGGTGCTGTCTGCAGCGCGGCTGGGCCGGTAATCCGTATCTCAGTTTCAGGCCTCATCCTGTGCTGAGTATCCAATCTGTTGCGAGTAACCCGATCAGAAAGACAAACAGAGAAACTTTCTCCTGAAGAGGATCTCTCTCTCTCTCTCTCTCTCTCTCATCTCTGTTGCTTCGGCACATATGGACTATTAATGTCCCTGTTGTCCTTTTACATGTTCCTGACCTATAACAATCTTCCTGTGCTCTGGCTCAATATCTCACTGGCCACTGCACTGCACCAGTGACTGGAGGAATAAATCAAGTCCAGGGCAGTTACTCCAGTGAGAATGTCTTGATGAAGAGGCCGCAGTCTGTCAGTGCTCCAGCTCCCGGCACAGCCCTGCTTTAGTCAGCCCTGTGTGACTCCAATACCCAATATAGAGTGACTTTCAGTGCAGGGGATTACAGTGGTCACAAAATACACAATTCTCAAGAGATGTACACAAAACAAGAGACCGTGTCACTCATCGGACTTCCATACAATGAATGAGTATCGGAGTAACTGCCCTGGATGGGGGGGCAGCCACACAGCCCATAGTCTGATATAGGATCAGCGCATCGGGGGGGTAGTGTTAGAGCTGCTTTCTAAGGTGGGGGGGGACTTTGCTGGGAATGAGGAATGCTTTATCGATGTCTATTTTTTTTACTTAAATATTATTACGATTATTTACTATGATATATATTACATTTATGTATTGAAATGTACCTAATCATGATTTTCTTTTTATTTATTCATTTAATTATTTTAATGATGTTTAATCTATGTATTTATTTTGTATTCTATTTTTTTGTTTTACTTTATTTTCTATAAATCTATATTTTCCTGTTTATATGTATCAATTCTATCACATGCTTTTGCAATACTTGTATACAAATGTCATGTCATTCAAGCTTACATTGAATTGAACTGAATTGAGAGAGAGAGAGAGATCCTCTTCAGGAGAAAGTTTCTCTGTTTGTCTTTCTGATCGGGTTACTCGCAACAGATTGGATACTCAGCACAGGATGAGGCCTGAAACTGAGATACGGATTACCGGCCCAGCCGCGCTGCAGACAGCACCTGGGCGGCCATCATAGCAGCCTGTCACTGCGACACACAGGCCTGTCAGACGAGCGCCGGTCCTTCCACCGCCTCCCGTCTGATCAGGACCAGCCTCTCACACAGAGATTCTTCGAAACATGCTATGAATCATGAGACTCTCCCGATGGGCTCGTGACCAAAGTGAGAGAAGAAAGCTCGTGTCTGTTAGCGGGCCTGTGTCAGATGGAGCGCGGTGTCTATAGCCTGTATTATATATATATTTATTCTCTGCAATAGGGTCTCCGCTGCGCTGTCCTGATGCAGGTACGACTGACAGAGACAAGTCTTTATTCTCGGCCAAACGATGGTTCCACCGTCTCCCCAGAGTGTGGCTCTGCTTGGCCAGCCTCAACCCGAGGGACCGGAGAGGCCAACGCCTGGGCTGAACCCTGAAGAGCACACGTGGGAAGCTCTCGCCCCACCGCTCAGATTAACATCCCGGATGGAGAGACTGGCGCAGCTCAGTCAACATGTGGACGGGGCTGTGATGGCACGAGGTGTTGGGTTAGAGCGATACTCGGTGCTCTAGGAAGAAGCGCTAAGTTCTGAGGGATCTTATTCAGCGTCGCTGTGTTACATTTCGTTGGTTAATCATTAATATATTTTAAACTTCCGGTGTGCGGGGCTTCTGTGATCTCTCGGCAGGACGAGCGGCTCTCCTTGCACGGCTGAGAGAGAGGGAAGCTGCTAGTTTTGCTCAGACGCTTTAATAATGCGTATCTGGGAATTATAATTTCAATGATCTATTTATATCTGAGTTTTACGGATGCACGTATCGGCATACCTGCGCCCCGTCGCCCCTACAGAGCCCAGCGTATTGCAGCCGCACATCCCATTGAGTCCAGCGTATCGACAGCTTCAAACTCTTCACAGACCCCATGTCAGCAAGGGCTCATGTTTTGCACTTCAGCATTTATTGGTAATAGTTTTTAATAGCCTGCATTTTAATGTAATGTGTAATTTTTATTTGTAACATCATTGATACAAAAACATGGAACACACTAAAATAATGAGCACAGATACATACACACTCATGAAGAACATTGACTATCCAGACTGTCATGTGAATATCCAAGGTTGTCATGTACATATCCCAGAGTATGGTGTGAATTCTGAGGTGTTCTACTAATGCATATTTTTGGTAATTAAATAATTACTAACAGCTCTGAATCCATATAAATATTGACTGTTAATCCTAAAGTATTGCCATTTAAACTACATTGCCCATGCATTGTTGCTCTTATTGTTTGTGCTGGTCTATCATCCTCATTATTGGTTATTTAGTGAAATTAGTTTTCATGTTTTATTGCAAGTCTGATGAAAATAAAAAAGCTCTCTAATGAAACTCAGGGACTGTGTTTGAACTGCGTGTGACAGCAGTCTGCTCTAAACCAGACGGAGGTGGTAATCCCAGGCTCTCAGTATGGTCTCTGCCTATCGGGTGGCCACAGCCACACAGGAGATGGTCAGAGTGGCGAGTCGAGCATGAGGGCATGTGGGGCAAGGAGCTCTCGTCTGTGGGCACACAGTGCGTGTGTTTAGGATTTGTATTCATAATTTATGATGCCGACAATATTAAAACAATAAGTTGACTTATCAATCAGGAGGCAGAGCGTTTTTTTAACTCATGCATCCAGTATGAAATATCAAAGAGGGGAGCATCTCACATGAAGGCACTCTGAGGTTTACTTACTGTTACATCTATTACTGTTGCCCATGCTGATAGGCATGAATCCAGCATCATTATTTAACTGCCTTCAGAAATTACAGCATATACTCAAACAATAAGACATTTTTTTAAAGTGTGATATAAAAATCGATCTTCCAGGCAGTGAGAGCGCTGCTGAGCGGAGGTGTCAGCTTGGGAGTCAGACAGCCCTGTCTGAAGGCCATGGCTGAGCGTCGTAATCTGGTCCAATGACCAATGAGTCAACAACAGAGGAACACAAGGATGGTATGAGCTAACCTTGAGCTGCAAGATCATGCATGAGTTATTCAGCATGAGCTGAATAATATTCTGATTCTGGTAATGAACATATGGAGTGTGAATACAAATATCATGCACACATGCAGTCTTTATCTGGTGCACACAGTACAAATGCAAAATATTGTTTATTTCACTGACTTGCACTGAAACACAACGGCATTATTCCTGGTCAAGGAGTCCCAGTGAAGTCACAGAGTGCAAGAGGTCCTCAGGGTGCAGAGATCTGACACACACACTCACACAGCTCAGCGATCGGCGCATTGCTTGTTACCTCGCCAGTTCAATTAGAACAGAGGGGTACATAGGAGGCACATCGAGCCTCTTTGTTATGCCACGGCTTAATTTAGATAAAAAGTCTGAACGCAGTTCGTTAAGAGAACACGGTTTTGAAATTGCCGGCATTGCAGGGAAAGGGTACAGCGCGGTGTTGAGTGCAGGGCATCATCGGTGTGCAGCGCTGTGCCACGGCAGCTGCCAGCTCTGATTACAGGGCAGCTTCCATTCCAGGACTGTGAGGCATTCTGGGACACAGTGAGGGGTCAACATGCACAGTGCAAAACAATGGGTTAGGACTGTACCTGTAAGATGCACTTGCTTTGCATTCTTGAGTATTTTTGTCTTTGTTGTTTATTAAAAAATAAATAAACCTCAGCTCTGTGCACAGAAAGCTGAGAATATAGTTTCATAGTTTACGAGTGAGTGGTTTGCTGTGATGAGGTTTGGCTTTACTGGTTCGGCTGTGGGAACATCATTTTCATTATTTCCAGATTATGCACAAGCACTGGGCACCATTAAGCAGAGACATGTTGTGGATTGTGGTCTTTCACACCAATGACAATTCAGTTATTGATCGATCGGAACATGCATCACATTTCTAACGTGCAGGAGATTGACAATGCCTGTTAGGGGGTAAGGGAAGACTAGGGCAGTTTTGCACCTGTATGACTGACATAATTGAGCTGATCAGCACAAATGAAGAAAGCTGCCCCATTACCTTTGACAGCGCAGTATTTTGGTGAGAAATACTATCCCCTCGTCTTTCCTGGGGCTACACTCCCACTGCACAGAATAACAAGACCAATTATATTCTAAATTTAACTGACAATATTTGGTGCACATCTGTGTTTTAACTCATGTCCAGATGCTTCAGTGATGTTAGTATTCGACAGTGACATGTGATGCACAATACTTCGATTTCACTTTCCAGTACTGGGGTTGAAAAGGTGACTTTGTCCTCCACCTGCAGGATGGTCAGTGAACTGCATTGCATAGCTGGACCCGTGGATCTGGCACTGAGACTTGGGAAATTCTCGAGCTGCTGTCAGGTCATCCAACTCTAATACGATCTGAAGCCGTGCGTAGTTTCTGTGCTCTACTGTCCAATGCTGCCTGAGATATGTACATCCTGTGAATACTGTGAGTCGCCCTGGCTCAGGTCTGCTAATAAATAAACAAACAAACACACAAACAAATTCATTAAATTAATTCATTTATTAACACTTTTAAGTCTCAGGGAAACTGGGCTTAATCTCTTGGTGTGTGCTGTGGTTCCAAGCTGTTGCTGTGCAGTACAATACATCATGTCTGTCTATTTCCACTCTCTGCCATGTAGCACTAGTGCTACAGTAGCATGAACAGCCCTCTTCTCCGGGGAGGGTGTGTAGGGGGTGGTTGTGTGGGAGGGACAGTCTTCGTGTCCTGGGGATGAGTGCGATTCTGAGCCTCAAGGCCAGCATCAGCCATGGCTGTGTGTTCAATACTTCAGGGTTTTATACAACTGGAGGCAGGCAGGCTGGTCCCCTGCTGGTCAGAGCCGGCCAGAGCTCAGAGCTTCACCCCATGTCTCCCTCCGGACCCCCACTCCCAAAATGCCAGACTGCCCGCACCCAGCACCCACCCTTTTGCTTCGCCTCAGCAAAAATAATGTTTCTTTAAGCTTTCTCTCTTGCTGTCTCTCTCTCTCTCTCTCTCTCTCTCTCTCTCTCTCTCTCTGTCTGTGGAAGGTTTCCGAGGCCGGGGTTTCAATTACCCCCACAAACAGGGGGGGGATAAATTTAGGCAACTATTTTAAAGCCACGGCCTGTCTGTGCAAGTATGGAGAGATCGGTTACTTTCAGTGGCTACATTAAAACAGCAGGTGTTAAATTGTGGCCTCCATTAATCAAACCTGCCTGGGTACCCAGCACAGACTCGCAGGCCTAGAGGAGGCCAGTGTAACTGCAGCACCCCCCCCACACACACCCACAGACATGGATATACACAGACAAGCACACACACAGACTCAACACTTGCATGCTCTGTGGGTTATCTGTGAGTTTTTAGTTTCCCGAGTTGCCTCAGCAGCCCGTCCTGTTTCCCTGCTCCCTCTCAGTGTTCTCATCAGCAGCCGCGCTGTGGCGTCTCGCTGTGGCGTCTCGCAGAAGCTATCGATTGCAGACAACAACCCTGGGGTAATTGTGTATCTAGATAGGCCTGAATTTAACAAGCAGGAGCAACCTGATTTATTACTTTACTCCACTTCCAATTACTTCCAAATAAACTTTACAGCAACATACCAGCAAGGAACACAAACTAACCAGGATAACAACATCACCAGGTGTCTAAATGTTTTTGTAACTCGATGTTTACGTGCTCACATTTTGCCTACATGGTAGCCAGTGAAGACATACATGCTACATTAATGTAGCTTCAACCTCACAAACACTGATCCCTAGTACGGCAGGCCAGTGTGGATATAGAAAGGAAATACAACATGCAAACTGCCTGACATCTGTGCAAATCTACAAGAGAGCTTCTGAAACGTATCCTCCTTGTTGTCCTCTCGAGCACGAAACACAATCAGCAGAGACGAGCATCCAGCCTGAGCGGGGAACGGCTGGGCACGACAGAAAGGGCAGGGAGTATCGAAGTCACTGCATATTTTAGCAAATTAAAGGAGTGAGTCTTAACATCCCATTCATTTATCTACGTATATTTATGTAGTTCTGCCATTCTTGTTGCACTGGCCGTTGTATCTTTTGGACGGACTGTTCTGACGAATAACTGAAATGTTCAATAGTGTTAGGACTGGCAGGAAGCTAACACTGCCCGGGATTGGGAGAATGCACAAGCCTGAGAGAGCAGAGATAACAGGGGGATGCAGCATGCCATGGCAAGAACAGTGAGAAGCTGTACGACAGGACAGCTTACAGTGAGGGAAAAAAGTATTTGATCCCCTGCTGATTTTGTACGTTTGCCCACTGCCAAAGAAATGATCAGTCTATAATTTTAATGGTAGGTGTATTTTAACAGTGAGAGACAGAATAACAACAAAAAAATCCAGAAAAACGCATTTCCAAAAAGTTATAAATTGATTTGCATGTTAATAAGGGAAATAAGTATTTGATCCCCTTCGACTTAGTACTTGGTGGCAAAACCCTTGTTGGCAAACAGAGAGGTCAGACGTTTCTTGTAGTTGGCCACCAGGTCCCTTTGATGCGGTGCAGTTGTCCTGTCCCCTTAGCAGAAAAACACCCCCAAAGCATAATGTTTCCACCTCCATGTTTGACGGTGGGGATGGTGTTCTTGGGGTCATTCCTCCTCCTCCAAACACGGTGAGTTGAGTTGATGCCATAGAGCTCGATTTTGGTCTCATCTGACCACAACACTTTCACCCAGTTCTCCTCTGAATCATTCAGATGTTGGCAAACTTCAGACGGGCCTCTACATGTGCTTTCTTGAGCAGGGGGACCTTGCGGGCGCCGCAGGATTTCAGTCCTTCATGGCGTAGAGTGTTACCAATTGTTTTCTTGGTGACTATGGTCCCAGCTGCCTTGAGATCATTAACAAGATCCTCCCGTGTAGTTCTGGGCTGATTCCTCACCGTTCTCATGATCATTGAAACTCCACGAGGTGAGATCTTGCATGGAGCCCAAGACCGAGGGAGACTGACAGTTTCTTCCAATTGCGAATAATCGCACCAACTGTTGCCACCTTCTCACCAAGCTGCTTGGCGATGGTCTTGTAGCCCATTCCAGCCTTGTGTAGGTCTACAGTCTTGTCCCTGACATCCTTGGACAGCTCTTTGGTCTTGGCCATGGTGGAGAGTTTGGAATCTGATTGATTGATTGCTTCTGTGGACAGGTGTCTTTTATACATGTAACAAGCTGAGATTAGGAGCACTCCCTTTAAGAGAGTGCTTCCCTTTAAGAGAGTGCTCCTAATCTCAGCTCGTTACCTGTATAAAAGACACCTGGGAGCCCGAAATCTTGCTGATTGATAGGGGATCAAATACTTATTTCCCTCATTAACATGCAAATCAATTTATAACTTTTTTGAAATGCGTTTTTCTGGATTTTTTTGTTGTTATTCTGTCTCTCACTGTTAAAATACACCTACCATTAAAATTATAGACTGATTATTTCTTTGTCAGTGGGCAAACGTACAAAATCAGCAGGGGATCAAATACTTTTTTCCCTCAGTGTATGTGATATTTAAGACAGTGTGCTGCAGTCGGTTATGAATTTGCATGGTGGTAAATGCATTTCCATCTACTGACAGTGCAGCTTTTTATGCATTTTCAGACCACTTTCCATCTGTAAATGATTTGCATTCTTATTGTTAATTGGGTAAAGCTTACAGCGCACAGGGTCTAAATCAGTTTATTACTAATTGCTTAATTTGTCCAAGGGGAGTGTTAACTAACTGGTGTGAAGACAGTTGTGCAAAACAGCAGAAGTTCATGCTCCTCTTACTGGGTTTGCACAAAGTACCTTCCCACACAGAAGCCACTGTGCCAGTGAAAGACCAGGCTGCTGTTTTTACTTTGAAAGTCAAGGTGCTCCGTGCAGCCGCCCCCTGTAAGCCGTGCAGCTGGAGCAATCGGAGGAGACACCAGGGCACTGCTAACAGATCAGACTGTCCAGAGAACGATATTAGGACTTCTGACGGAGACAATAAAGCCCAGAATTAAATCATTCCTCTTTCAATTAAGTAAGACTCTGACTATGCCCATGAGTACGAGTCTCAGCAGAGCTGCGTTCCAGTGAGAAGGATGGCAGGCACCGCTGACTGGCAGCGAGGGGAAGCGAGGCTCCTGCATCCTGGAATAAATTCAATTATCCGAGACGGCACCAGATTTCACGGGGGTCAAGCTGCTATTTGTGTCGAGCGTGTATTTGTATTTTATGGAGAGGGTGAATGACAGATATCTAGATATCGCTGTATAGGTGAATAGATGTCTCTGAAGGAAATTGATATTACATATAAATATCTTTACAGTGAAGACGACGGCGATCGTGAATTTGCAACGTACCAGGAATCACTTAGCGATCGGGTCTAGAATTCATACCATCGGTTTACAACCTCTGTCTCCCTCCTAATGAGAGCAGGGCAGCTGGCATCTGAAAACTGCAAACTTGGTGTGAAGTGGACATGACTCACGTTTCCAGTCAGCACAGGCCTGCGCTGAGACAAACGGGCTGCTCGGGGCCACGGCAGGTCTTTCATGAAAATAAGAAAGAAAAAGGCGGAGAGGCACTTCATTACACTAATCTTGTGTTGTTTCAATTGTCCGCTCTGCACACGGGCAGGCAGTGCTGTTTGTGTCTTGAAAACAGCAACAGAAGACATATCAAGCTGTCGTCAATGCCTCAGGAAATGCAAGGCATGTGTGTTTGCTGCCTCCTGGCTCCGCAGTTTCTATTTCACACACGTCTGAGGAATATCAACCCCAGACCCCGGTGCGTAGCCGCTAAGCAGGGGACCTGGTGACCTCGAGGCGGGAGCGTGTGCAGGACGAGCACACAGCTTGTCTGGGGTTTCAGAGACACGGTGACACTAATACAAAAAACAACACTGATCTCAATTTGAAAAAGCATTTATATTATTATTATTATCATCTTCATCAACGCTGCTCAGTATTGTGGAACTGCTGCTGGTGTGTGTGTGCATGTGTGTGAGTGTGTGTGTGTGTGTCTGTGAGTGTGTGTGAGTGTGTCTGTGTCTGAGTGAGTCTGTGTGTGAGTGTGTGTGTGTGTGTGTGTCTCTATGTGTGAGTTTGTGTGTGTGTCTGTGAGTGAGTCTGTGAGTGTGAGTTTGTGTGTCTGTGAGTGAGTCTGTGAGTGTGAGTGTGTGTGTCTGTGAGTGTGTGTGTCTCTGTGTGTGAGTTTGTGTGTGTGTCTGTGAGTGAGTCTGTGAGTGTGAGTTTGTGTGTGTCTGTGAGTGAGTCTGTGTGTGTGAGTGTGTGTGTCTGTGAGTGTGTGTGTCTCTGTGTTTGTGTGTGTCTGTGAGTGTGTGTGTGTGTCTGTGAGTGAGTCTGTGTGTGTGTGTGAGTGTGTCTGTGTCTGAGTGAGTCTGTGTGAGTGTGTGTGAGTTTGTGTGTGTCTGTGTCTGTGAGTGAGTCTGTGTGTGTGAGTGTGTGTGTCTGTGAGTGAGTCTGTGTGTGTGAGTGTGTGTGTCTCTGTGAGTGTGTGTGTCTCTGTGTGTGTGAGTGTCTGTGAGTGAGTCTGTGTGTGTGTGTGTCTGTGAGTGTGTGAGTGAGTCTGTGTGTGTCTGTGAGTGAGTTTGTGTGTGTGTGTCTGTGAGTGAGTCTATGTGTGTGAGTTTGTGTGTGTGTTTGTGTGTCTGTGTGTGTGAGTTTGTGTGTGTGTGTCTGAGAGTGAGTCTGTGTGTGTGAGTTTGTGTGTGTGTGTCTGAGAGTGAGTCTGTGTGTGTGTTTGTGTGTCTGTGTGTGAGTCTGTGTGTGTGAGTTTGTGTGTGTGTGTCTGAGAGTGAGTCTGTGTGTGTGAGTTTGTGTGTGTGTGTCTGAGAGTGAGTCTGTGTGAGTCTGTGAGTCTGTGTGTGTGAGTTTGTGTGTGTGTGTCTGAGAGTGAGTCTGTGTGAGTCTGTGTGTGTGAGTTTGTGTGTGTGTGTCTGAGAGTGAGTCTGTGTGTCAGTGAGTCTGTGAGTGAGTGTGTATGTGTGTGTCTATATGTATGTGTGTGTGTATGAGTGTGTGTCTATGTGTGTGCAGTGCATACCACTGTTGACATGAGAGGACACATCCACCTACAGTGCACGTAAATCATTAAACCACTGGGTTTAAATTCTCCAGGTCATGGGCAGCCAGTGCGCATTACACAACAGACAGTTATTCACCGATTCAGGCCAAAGCCCGTGATAATGAAGCAACACTGAGGCCGGTACACTTCGCCCTACAGGGCAGCCTCCGCGCACACCGGGCTCGGCCTCCTGCACTGCCGCTGCTCGCCGCCCGGAGAGGACCGAGCGACGCCGCCAGAGCCGCGCCTGCCCCGGTGAGCCTCTGCGGGCGGCCCTGTCCACACGCACGGCGCGGAGTCGGTCTGTCCGGCCCGCGGGGCCGCAGGTGCGTCGATTGCCGGCAGGATTTCCAGACCGACGCGCTGCTGCAGGGCCACTGCAACGGGCCCGACTCGCCACATCACGTACCACCCGTATAAAACGTGTTCCGGGTTAGAGCTGGAGTCCCCGGATGCAGCGACTGCCTGCGGTCTGTGCTGTGCGCTGCGCCACAGAGAGACATGCGCACTAACGGTGACAGTGTCAGTGTGTACTTGTGCAGCGAAACAAGCGCTATAAAGTGTGCGTGTGCGTGTGCGTGTGCGTGCGCAGTAAATCTCACACACGCGTGTAGTGGCGCACAGCTCTGACGTCAAATGAAAGCGACTTCCGCTGGAGCGGGATCACAGTGCCGGTGCGCTGAGGCTGCGGTTTGCAATGCAGAGACATATTAGTAACAGCAACCCTCTCCTGTAACGAGTTTCTAGTGACATTACAATGCAATAAAACGAGGTGGATGAGCACAAAAGCCTTAATGTAGAACGATAATGACATAAGTCATATAAAGTGCATTTCTCTCTCTCTCTGTCTGTCAAGAGTGACATTTAAGCCACACAGTCAATCAAGGACAGCATTAGCCAGTGGCTTTACACTGCAAGGTACACTTCTGTGTGTGCAGGTAGATCAGTGGTGGTTGTTTGTGACATTGCTATTGACACGGGTGCTCGTGGTTGGTTGGTTTGGTTGGTAGATGGATGGTGATGGTGATGGTGTTGGTGGTGGTGGTTGTTGTTTCTGTTATTGCTATTGACAATCTTTTTGCTCATTTCAAGCAGGTGCTGCCACGATGAACAGTGAGAACTTCTCCCTGAGCGAGAGGCTGGTGTCGGCCTCCTACGTGCGCCAGGGATCGCAGGCGCGCCGTGGACATGAGCAGCTGATCCGACTGCTGCTGGAGCAGGTAACACCGAGACCTCTGACCCCAATATTCTGCACGCCCTGGTTTCAAATGTTGCAATACTACTGTGAACAAGAATTAAAATAATGACCTTCATTATTTACTCTTCATTATACTGCTGACTCGACATTTGGCTTTGATAAGTATGTGGTAACTGGTGCATAATTTACACTGTTTTGTTTCTGTGAAACTACTGTGCAGAAGAGGAGGAGGAGGAGTTGACCGGCTCTAAAGTGATCCCTGCATTTGTCTTTTATTGCTTCAGGGAAAGTGTCCTGAGGAGGGCTGGAGCGAGAGCACCATCGAGCTCTTCCTCAATGAGCTGGCCTTGATGGACAGCAACAACTTCCTGGGCAACTGTGGGGTCGGGGAGCGGGAGGGCAGAGTGGCGTCCGGCCTGGTCGCCAGACGGCACTACAGGTGAGTCGGCGGCACAGAGTCCCCTGAGCGGCTGGTAACGTTGCCCCAAACGGCATCACCTTGTGAAATGCGGTGTCACCGGACAGGGCTGTTGACGAGATTCCCGTCGTGTGGTGCTTTGACCCATTCCAGGCATTTTGAGATATTCACCGGATTAAAGCAAATCGCAATTTGAAATAGTGCTGTGTCTGCATCCAGCATAAAGAGGTTGGGTTTTTAATCTGAAATGAATAATGCATGGTGAAGCATCGGGACTTCCTTGAACAGTAATTTCCTTGCATAATTGAAAACACTGATTTGCGCTTGGCTTCAACGCTGGCTGGTCATCATAAAGATTTAATTATTGTTATTGTTGTGCAAGAAGCAGGAGACGCGCCTCCCCGCTGCCGAGGACGGGCTTCAACATCCCTCTGGGGCGCTCAGGTCTGTGTCTCTGTACCCAGTGTTGTTGTCGTTGTGTCTCAGGTTGATCCACGGGATCGGACGCTCAGGGGACATCGCCGCCGTCCAGCCGAAAGCCGCGGGATCCAGCCTCCTCAACAAGATCACGAACTCAGTGGTGCTGGATATCCTGAAGGTGGCAGGTACGTCCAGAGGGTCTCGGGTCCAAACCCTTTCTGTTCCTGTGGGATGTTTGTTTTCTGTCACCCTCCTGTCTTGATCATTGCGGTGCGATGCTTTCTAATGGTTCGAATATTTACGCTTGAATTCTTGTTTCATTCACTAACAATAGTCGGCATGGTGGTTGATTTTGTGGAGAATGAAATCTCTCTGTTTTTCACTTTGTTAAGGTGTGCGAAGTGTCTCCAGCTGCTTCGTGCTTCCCATGGCGACTGGGATGAGTCTGACTTTGTGCTTCCTGACGCTGAGGCACCGGAGACCCAAAGCCAAGTACATCATCTGGCCGAGGATCGACCAAAAGTCCTGCTTCAAAGCCATGGTCACGGCAGGTGAGGTTCCACTAAACCTGCCGAGGGCCTCATTTGTGGGGTTTTATTTATTTTTCTGGTTATAAGTGATCAGTGAACTGGAGGTCCTGAGATCGGAGAGGTCTGAACACTTCTCCTTGGTTTTCCCCGTCGGCGTTCCCCTAGGGAGAACCTCAACACTTCGAAGAGGATAGTCTGTTAATACTGTGTATCAATCCATCCGTTTTAATTTGGCGACACTGCAGTCACGGCCGTCCGCCACATGCTGTACCCCGTTTCAGTGCGAACAGAGATGAGAAAGCATTTCTGTTTGGGCACAGGGTTCGAGCCGGTGGTGGTGGAGAACGTGCTGGAGGGAGACGAGCTGCGCACAGACCTGCAGGCCGTGGAGAGCCGGATCCAGGAGCTGGGGCCGGACAGCGTCCTGTGCGTCCACTCCACCACCTCCTGCTTCGCCCCGCGGGTCCCCGACAGGTACGTGCTGCCCTCCACCCCCGCTGTCCTCCTGCCCAGTGTCCAGTGGCACGAAGCCTCAGAGCCACAGTCTTCTCTGAAGCATTTCTGTCTGTCAATACTGTGTATCAATTTATCAATCTATTGTATTTTATTATACAATAAGCACCCTTATTGATTGAAGCACCCTTCATCACGTTTCGTCACAGATTTAAAGTAAACCGGGACAGTTCCAATCCCTTCACTATGACCAGAAGAGTCAATAAATAGTAGTAACTCAGGGTTTAATGCTTGTTCCCGCAGGCTGGAGGAGCTGGCCCTGATGTGTGCGAAGTATGACGTCCCGCACATCGTGAACAACGCCTACGGAGTCCAGTCCTCCAAGTGCATGCACCTCATTCAGCAGGTAGAGGACCGACGCCTCTGTGTGCCAACTCGGGGGCAGAAACGCCTGATGGAATTTTAAATTTAGTGTCTGTAAAAGTGGAAAAAGAGAGAGAAAGTCCGTCTGACATGGCAGAGGTGGTGAGCGCTCTCTGGACTCCTGAAATGATATACTGTCGTCAATAACTATACAGTCACAGTCGTCTGTGTTGGCAGGATATATTTGTTTAGCGAATATCTAATAAAATGCCCTGTTAACCCCCGTGTGTGTGTCGTGGCACAGGGGGCCCGTGTGGGCAGGATCGATGCCTTCGTACAGAGTCTGGACAAGAACTTCATGGTGCCAGTAGGGGGCGCCATCATCGCTGGGTTCGACGAGGCCTTCGTGCAGGAAATCAGCCGCATGTACCCAGGTGAGAAACTCCTGCAGGTCCTCACGGTTCTGCTGGCTGAGAGGGATGGGTTCCTCACAATAAACCTGTTTATTACTGTCAAGTCATATAGCAGATGACCGGTATCCATCGTAAATGACTCGGACCCACAAACACGGCCGTCTGTCCATCTCTGTACCAAGAAGCCTCTCGGTTTGTCCGGGAATCCCCGTCATATCAACTGTGGCCATTCAGCTCAGATCGCTGACTTTTAAATAATGTATAATTTGAAATGAAGTATTAGTTTTTGCCAAATTACTTTCTTTTGAATCATATTATCCTTGGCCTCAGGGTTAGGGTTTCTCAGCTTTATACATCTGGGGGAAGAGGCTCCTGGAACCACATGCTGTTTCTGAGATGCATTTGTTTGCATTTCTCGCTGCTGCCTTCAGACTGACAGAGCTGATGAAACATGAATATATAGTTTGTCTTAGCTACGTGATGTGGGAAAATAACGTATTTCAACTTCTGTTCATTTTCTTCTGAGACAGTGGTTGTCAACCCTGGTCCTGGGACCCCCTGCCCGGCTGTTTTTAGATCCAGCTGAGCTCTCAATTACTTATTTACTAGTAAAATACTTAATTGAACCCTAATTGAAGTATCATTTGCCTAATGTGAGATCTATTTTAAACAGTTGTAGAGTTCATGCTAAGTATGAAAGTGTAAGTGAAACTTGAAATCTCCACCTTTTTATAAGCTACACAATTTAAAAAGTCAAATGACGAAAATTAGTTCAATTGAGTGTTCAATGAAGTAACTGAGAGCTCGGCTGGAACAAGAAACTCCAGCCCAGGGCTCCCCAAGACCAGGATTGACAGACAGCGTTCCCGCGCTTTTAATAAGAAGGAAACTAGATGGGGCTGCTTCAGAGAGGCAAGCGTCTTTCACAGAGGAAAGACCCAGCGGAGAGGATCGCTTCTCTCTGAGGTCTTTCCAGTGATCGTAGGCCGTGATGTTTACCTCATGCTTTTGAAACTGAGGTCAATATCTAAATCCAACTAAACCCAGATTACTGTGTGTAGGGAGGGCGTCCGCTTCCCCGTCTCTGGACGTCCTCATCACCCTCCTCACGCTGGGCACCGGCGGCTACAGGAGGCTGCTGAAGGAGCGCAAGGTGAGAGGTGACCGCCGGCGTGTGTGTCTGCGTGTCTGCTGTGTCACAGCACCAGTCCGTCTCTGTTGGGGAACTCTCTGCACACATGTGGACTGTAAGTAGGCCACGCATGTGATGTGTAAATCGCTCGGTCGGTTATGATGATGAAATGCAGTGTGACGAAGCCGATTCAGTGTCTGAGACAGAAGGCTAGTTGACCCCTCTCCGGCCATTGGGGGACTCGGTAGTGCCACACAGGGGCGTCATCATAACCGACCGAGCGATTTACACCTCACACACGTGGCCTGCTTACACTGCGTATTATTAATAATGATTACAACAAAGGTGAAACTGAGAAAATCCAGTGCAAAGTAATGACAGAAACAGTTCACAGTGCAAACAGGTTAGGAGGTTTCTGAGCTGGCAGGGAAGGTGCGGTATTGAGCCGAGAGCTCGAGAAATCAGTGCGTTACTATGTTTAGTGTTAATGTTGCTCCATGTGGCCTGAGGGCTTCATCAGTGGGTTTATTAAACCGCTGGAGTGGGGCAGGGCTGGATAAAACACACCACGAGGAGTAACTGCACAGGCAGGCAGGAGGCACGTGGCCGAGCGACGGGTTTTAAATCCCAGCTCTCCTCCCTGAAGGGCTCGTGTGCTCCAGTAGTGTCGGGTGGCATTCCTGAGGCTGCAGCTCTGTGTTGTGTCCATCGCTCAGATACCCCTGGCAGGTCCAGCTTCGGTGCCAGGTGTCTCTGGGCCTGCGATCGCCTCCAGGCCGGCACCGGAGAGCAGGTTCCCTGTGTCGGAAGCACAGAGCTATTGCTACGCCTGAGGTTGTGCCGGCAGCTCTCCGCTACCAGGAGCTACCAGTGCAGGAGGTTCTGTCTCCGTCCCGCCGAGACGTGGCCTGTTTTAAACGGTACTGGGGTGGCATTTACAAATACACAGATTTGTGCAGAAAGCACAACTTTAAAATAACAATGCATTATGGTTTTCGGGGTTAAAGATAAGCCAGTGTTGGTCGTGACCCTGGTTTGAACGCCTCCTTTTCTACAGCATCTCCTTGTGAAATCTACTGACGAGAATTATTCAGCTGACGTCTGTGTGTATCTGTGCATGTGTCTGTCTGTGTGTATATGTGTGTGTGTCAGTGTGTGAAAAGCTCTTTTCTATTCTATGTAAATACACAAGTCTCTCAATAGTGAAGTATCGAATGCAGACCTGAGGGATAGAGTTGCTTCTCTGGCAGTAAAGTGACTGCACTGCTGCTGCTGCTGGGAAGCAGAGGAGAGGAGAGGAGAGGAGAGGAGAGGAGAGGAGAGGAGAGGAGAGCCGAGCCGAGCCGCTCTGTTGTTGTGCTGCTATTTATAGAAACGCTCTCTTTGCTTCTAGGAAATGTACACCTTCCTCGCGGAGGAGCTGAAGACGCTGGCTGCGGCCCACGGGGAGCGGCTGCTACACACCCCGCACAACCCCATCTCTCTGGGTGAGACGACACACAACAGCGCCAGCAACTTTGCTATGAAACGCACGCAGATTCATCCCGATTCCTGCGTGTGATTGTGTCAGTGTGTGTGTGTGCGTGTGCTTCTTTATTTTAACATTTGTTTTAAGGAATCCGAGATGAGATGAGATGATGAGAAAGATGAGAAGATGAGAAACAACAGTACAGACACTGGAGGATGTTTGTTTTTGAGCGGGGTTTGTGCTGCTTCATCTGAGCTCCTCTGAAGAACCTCTGAAGAAAAGAGAGTGATTTTAGACGGAGGATTGTTCACACACACGTCACGATCTCCTGTGTCATATATTTGCCGGCAGATGAGCTCATTTACAGTAGTTTACTGTCATAAGAAGCCTGGGTGCATCAGGTCAGTTATTCACCCTGCGGTCCGTCCCTCACGCTTGGCGGTAATGACATCACAGCGCGTCTGAATACGGTTACAAGATCTAATCAGACACTGCCAAGAACCTGGGAACCGTTTTAATGTGTATTCCACCCGGAGCCTCCCCCCTCTCTCTCTTCCTCCTCCTCCCTCTCCCTCTGTGGGATTTCTCCTGACCGCAGTATGGAGATATAAAAACACGTAGCTTATCGTCTCTTCTCCGGCTCGTGTCGGCGTGCTGCGTTTCAGTCGAGGGCCGCAGATCTCAGTGATGTCAATCACAGTAACGCAGACGCATGCATTTATTGATTCAAATATCCGTCCGTCTCCTGATGGCTGCTTCGTTGTTGTTGTTCCCCAGCAATGTCGCTCGGGAGCCTCGAGAAACAGAACCAGAAGGCGGTCACTCAGCTGGGCTCCATGCTGTTCACACGCCAGGTGTCTGGAGCCAGGTGAGCCGGTCGGAGAGTCAAAATACAGGATATATGGAATCTGTACTATAGCCTGTAATCTGTGTGTGTATTTTATTTGTTCAAAATATATATTTTGTGGAGGAGACTTTCTATGTTTTCCATATATACCATAAATATATGGATTACAGACTAAAATGTATACACAACAAGGGGCCATTTTCGCTTATGAATAATATTAGGATCATGCATTTGTAACTTGCTGACCCGGGGGCTTGTTGTCTTGCAGGGTGGTCCCGCTGGGCACTGAGCAGACCGTCAGTGGGCACACCTTCAGGGGCTTCATGTCCCACTCCGCGCACTACCCCTGTCCGTACCTCAACGCCGCCTCCGCCGTGGGCATCACCAGGGACGACGTGGCCCTCTGTGTGAAGAGGCTGGACAAGTGCCTGAGGAGCTTCGGCAGGGAGAAGAGAGACCAGAGCGGCCCTGAGGAGCCCAGCATCACGGAGTCCAGCGTCACAGAGGCCGACGCCACGGAGCTCAACACTACTGAGCCCTGTGCGGCCGACACTGAGGGAGACAGCAGCCACTGAGGGCCACAGGGGAGTCATTGAAAATAAAGGATTTTGTGAACAAATGAACAAACATCCTGGGACGGAGAGGCAGAAAGCAGAGCCCCAGTGTCATGATCCCTCGCACCGCATCAGTCATTCATCTCAATAAACAACTCTCTATATCGATCTGTTTGTGTTCTTCCCCTAACGCACGGCCGGAGGAGGGGGTGGCATCACAGTCTCCAGGCCCTGCGTTAGAGAGAGCGGTGCTGAAAGTGCGTCTCTGCCGACCGCTGGGTGTGAGTGAGACGGGTCATCGGCTGGCTGGGCCTCGAGTACAGCAGTGACGCAGCTCCCCCCCCCGGCCCCTGCCACACGTCTCATTGAGAGACGTATTTCACATCTGAGAATTTAGTTTTGCCCACATCCCGTCAAGAGAGCTGAGGTTGTTTTTCCAGTTCAGGCACGGCTCTCAGAGACTTCCTGCTTGTAAAATAAATCAATAAATCAATAAAATATTAATAACAGTAGACTCTCTCTTTGTTCGAGTTCGGTGGAGTCCGTGCTGAAGCGTGCTTGCGCTGGGATTGCCACATCGGCTTGGGGTCTCTATCTGTTGGTCATAAGGAATATCAAAGTCTTTCTGCGTGCGGGGGGCCTTTACACTTCGGTGTTTTGATTACTTTCCCCCTCTTCCTACCATTTCAGTTGTTTACAGTTTTCGATCGCTGGCAGACTCTGAACTGGAGTTTAGGAGGCTGTCAGTGCCCTTCGGTGCTCAACACTTACCCTCGCTCCACTGGCGATTCTGAAAGAGGCAACAGAGCGAGGCTTGTGTTCAGCCGTGTGTGTCGAATGCTGATCTGTGAGCGGGGGGCTCCGTGCCCTGCGTTGTGAACAGCCGGGCAGCATGTGGACGGGCAGGCGTGCCAGGCAGCAGGGGCCGTGTGCCAGGGCCGGTCCGAGCGCTTCGACTGTGTTTCAGCTGCCAGCGGCACTGAGGGAGATGAGGTGTATTGATCCTAGTTCTTGATACAATTCGACTGCTTCTCTTTACATCCTTGTCATAGAAACACAAAGCAGATCGCGATCAGTTTTCCCTGTTTATCCTCCTCGGTGTGGGAATCTGTCTTTAAACTCGGTCCCTGTTTACTGCATCCAGAGAAGATCCTGAATATAAACACAGAAAATTTAATTTTGTAGCCGCACTCTCACTTATTTGGTATTTAGACCAGACATTTGTATTATAAAAGTTTCACTTCATAGTGAAACTTTTATAATACAAAAGTCTGGTCTAAATACCGAATAAGTGAGAGTGCGGCTACAAAATTAAACTTTCTTTATATATTTTTGCCTTATCTGGGCCAGCGCCTCATGGGAGTGAAGACGCTGTAGTGCACGGATGCTTTTAAGTTACATTTATTAAGTTTCCTACCCAACCAATTAGCCAGCTAAGCAGTTTATGTGGGAACTGAGAATATTGCATTGAGGGGAAAATGCAATTACTGCATAATTTTAAAGATATCTTTGTCATTGTTTTTTCTTTGCGTTATCCAGACAAAAGGGTCCGCAGGTCCAGATCTTCAGTGGAAGCTGTCCTGTGGTAGAGTATTGATCGGCAGTGATCGGTGCTCTCACGCTCACTGTGCGCCGGTGCGGTCGATCGGCTCTCGTGCAGAGAAACTCAGTGGTGTGTGCTTGAGCCCGTGTGGGAGTCTGTGGTCGAGTAGCTTCTTCATGTTCTCCACCTCAGCTGAAGACCCATAGTGACCACAAGCTGTGCTGACATCAAACAGCAACCATACAAAATGAATTATTGCAAATGTATTGAAAATATGATATAACCGTGATAGGATTGTGACCTAGAGAAAGGGAGACATACAGACAGACAGACTTTTTGGGCTGTGGGTGAAAGAAATCACAAGATATCCATGTATCTGTGAGGAGAGTTTGTGAGCGTGTTGACCTGGAGAAACAGGCTCAACGCATGGCCACAGTGTGGTACTCTTCCTTCCTCATTTTAAACATGGAGAGAAATCACAAGGGGGTTCCTCAAGGACAGCAGGACGCCCGCAGACAGTCGCTGTGCCCTGGGCATCGGCCTCAGCGGCTCTGCAGGGATGAGGAAGCGCACGAAGACTCCTTCCTGCCTCTGGCTCGCTGATGCGATATGAATCTGGTCACCACTGAAGCATTACTGTGCGGTAACATCTGCATGTTCGGGTGGGCGTGCCGAGACGTGGCCACTGTTTGTAGTTCTCAGGTGTGTGCTTTAACACTGCAGCCCCATCTCAGCAGTTACACACATTGACAGCATCAACTCCACTCCGCTCCTGGCCCGGCAACAACCAATCTGAGCGTTCATCCCAGTGAGCGCCATGCCCGTCTCAGATGAGGTGATATTCACATACACACATTTATGGCCACAGAGGTCATGAACCCCAGACTGGCACTGACCCAATTACACTTATATACAGGCGATGGAGCAGATGACCGCATAGACCATGCCTGGCATGTTAGACAATCTACAGACAAGAAAAAAAAATGCTTCTTTATGTTAGATACTATTATCCTGGATGTACTATGGTTTTAATACATTTCACCATTCCTGCATAACAGTCCAATACACTAACACGTTGAGCCTGCAAACTGCTTTTCTAAAGCAATTAGCAAATGTAAACGATGTAAACCTATGCATACATATCTACATAACGCAGTACAGCACAGCTGCAGCAGAGGGTAATTCTTGTGAAAGTTACCCCGGGTGAGTGTGGGTGTTTTCAGCGGTGAAATCAGATGCATGATGCCCACATAACATGCAGCCGAGTATGCATAGAGTATATGTGCAAAATGGAAAACGATTTTGAACACAATTCCGGTGCATTTGTGCACTCTGAGATGCTGCGGCTCCAGCTGGACAGCCCGGTGCCGGCCGTGTGCGACCTGTGCGGCGCGGCGCTGACGTCGCTGCGGTATTTCCTCCTCCCTCCACAGTCACGGTCTGCGGGCTTCATGAATCATGCCGCTGGGATTGCGCTGCAAAGCGCTGATGAAGCACAACTGTCCGCCGAGCTTCCCGCTGCCGGCTGCTGCTGACGGCGCACAGATGGCCTTGTAGCAGCTTATTACAGCAACTATACTTTTCAGCGGCACTCACTTTAAGGGACTGTGTATCGACCCGCCGCTGCAGAGCTGAAATCCTTCTCAGGCCGCACGCTGCTCTGCCACCCCTGACTGGAAAGGGAATGGACTCACGGCCGGGCCCGGTTCTGGACGATTGAGGGGGCTTTGGGAAATGTGTGGGGGCAGTGGCGGTGTGTGCTGGGGGGTTGGGGTATGGCGCTGACGGTGTTTTGTCCGCGGTGCTAGCGTGGGGGGCAATGCCCCACTTGTACTGCCGCACTAGAACCGGCCCCTCTCACGATACACCGAAATGCAATGTTATTATTATTATTATTATTATTATTATTATTATTATTATTATTATTATTATTATTTATTTGTATTTCTTGGCAGACGTCCTTATCCAGGGCGATTTACAACACAATGTCTGAAAATAAAAATACAATGTACACAATCTTGCACAAATGTCTGACCATCACAGTCCAGCGCTGTCCTGTCCTGGGCTCCCCTTGACCTACTGGACTGTGGAGACACTGGCCAAACTGTGGTCGTAATAACGCTGTCCTTTTGCGTCAGCATCCGATGTGGATGAACACCTGGACCGCGTCTGTCTCTGTCTCTGTCTCTGTCCTTGGTGCTGATGTCACGGTATTATTGCTTTAAAAGCAGCCTCTCTGTGCGTCTGAAATCATCCAGACCCGTCCAGGTGTTAGCTCAGGTAAACCAGCAAATACCTCAAACTGACTGTTTAAAACAAAACACAATCCTTTCACTAGAAAGACAAAAAATAACCAGCCCGTCCACAGCCCATGTGCGGTTTGTGTATCCAATTAAATATTTTACGCCCGGCTTCTCCGGGTGATAGTCGGATTATATTTCTTCATCATCTGTGTCTATTTCGGTCCTACTCGTGTGTTGTAGTAGTATTTATACCTCTAATGAAAAGGGTCGTGTTCAAACCCGCGCTATGACGCCCACGGACGCTGGGAGTGTGTGAGTGTGAGAGGCTGTTGCGTCCCTGCCGAGCAGCTCCAGGGGCTGATAAATAATTCACCCACACAGCTTGGTGCAGTTCATGGTGCAGCGAGTCAGGAGCTGTTTGCATCGCCACCCTCCTCTCCAACACACATGCAAGCCTGCGATTCGAGATGTTGTCTCCCAGTAAGCAGCTTTTGTTATTTTCTCCGGTGTTTCTGTACCTGATTGCGGCAGTTTACGCCAGACGGGTTTTCCGATGTCCTTCTACATGCACCTGCACCAAGGAGTCTATTATATGCGTCGGGTCTTCGTACGTCCCGAAGATCATTCCCAATGACATCAATTCACTGTAAGTATGCGCGTTTCTGCAACACGCACCCCCGATACCGGCATGTTTGCGTGATTTATCCAAGGATAAGGACAGGTTCGGTTCTTGCTTGCAATGCGGTAATTTTGGCTCAGTAAGCAGAAATGCACAAATCAGGAACGTTTTGCCAATTGACTACGTATGTCTGTGGAGATGGTACATTGATGTTGCGAAGTATGACATTGAAAAAAACAGATACAAACCTCTCATTAAGTAGTCATTTGCGGAAAGATATCATACGTGTTTCTGAGTGGATATGTTTTAAAATGATGCATAATAACTGTATGGAGCATATCTATCTGTATTGTGTTTTGTATTCTTGGCCATTCTCTTAAATACTCAAAATTCACACAAGACAAGGTATTGCCGTGCTATACTGTGTGCTGTGTCCCGCCGGGGGTTGGGGGCGATGCCGGTTCCTCTGGCCGGGCTGGAGCAGGTGGGAGGGGGTGAATGCGGAAGGTCGAAGTATAAGAGTCTCTCACGTGTTTTGCAGGAGCATCGTAAATGGCACCTTCCCTGAAATTAAGGAAGGGATGTTTTCCCACATGCCCTCCCTGCAGCTCCTGTGAGTACCGAGCGAAGCTAACAGTGTTTTATAAGTGCTTATTGATGATGTATATGAAGAAGGGGTTAAATGTGTGAGTGGTCAGATCTGCTCTTGAACACGCATCGTTAATTCAGTGTGTTCAAATCCTGTTTAGGGCGGTGGGGGGTCTTTGTGAAGCTGTGCCCAGGGCGTCTGGGGGGAAAGGGCAATGCCATTGACAGGGTCACGGCGCAGGCCAGAAGCGAAGGATGACAAATGTCTTATTAGACAGTTTCAGAACTGGATACGCCAGCAATTAAATTGATCTCAGATTCCAGGGAGGGACAATATAGCAATACCATTCCCTGTTTAATTTGCTTCGGAGAGGAGTTTTTCACCAGTCTATCATTGCAGCAAATCAATTGTGTAGGCAGGTAGATTCCCACCCCCAGCACAGCACCAGTGACGTGCCCGTGTCCTGAAAGTGACCTATTTTTTTCTCAGTCATACAAATGTAGTGAAAACCCATCCCTGAGCAAAGCCGTGCCCTTTTGTTACACTGCTGGGACAGTTCCTACCTGCACAGCTGGAGTCCTTCATTTAACATGTCCTGCTTTAGAGCTTGGCTGTGTTGTATTCAAAGGAAAACCCAAACTATTCAGAACTGTAACCGTCCATAAACTCCTTAAATATGTCCTGAACTCTGCGGTTATGACTTGTTTTCCAGCATTGAAGCGTAGACCTGTCAGAAGGACCTCATTCTTAAGTTCAGATCCAACTGGGATCTTTAAAGTTTTTTTATAGACTAAACTTTAAACAAACTTTTAAATGTATCATTGATTTGTTCTTAACCTTAAAACTAAATCAAACAGATTATAAACTCTATTATATAATTGTGTAGAGCATGTGTCCATTTTCTATCCACTGCAAAGTGAGTCAGTGTTAATGTGATTGTGTTGTGCATTCAAGTCCCCGGGTCCTGGGTGCATTTTGTTCAAAACAAAATCAATAGAGTTAATGATTTCGAAAAAAGAAAGCATAATTCAATTGAGCCTCTAATTTGAAAAACCCTGTGTCTCCTTCTCTTTTGCAGGCTTCTCAATTCCAATTCATTTACCACCATTAAGGACGATGCGTTTTCTGGGCTTCCACACCTCGAGTATCTGTGAGTGCTTCACCTCCGCCGTCCACTCTAGCAAGAAGTTACAAGAGCTGAGTCTTAATGTAAAAGTTTCACAGCAGAAATGGCATTGTGCCGTCGATACACACAGAGAGCGCGATGGGATGCAGAGAGTGGTGTCATATTAAAACAAGCTGCTGTGTGTAGTCTGGCCTTTTCCACCTATACTTAAACTATACTTATTCTTTGAAGATATCGTGAGAGAAGACTGATTAAGAACTCTGTCAGTATGAATTTCTTTGAAGACGAGGGGTGTACTTTGTACTGCCTCTGCACCCATTTCTATAGAACAGGGACTGTGTTGGGGTGAATCTCCGGCTGGGAGATTTGGTGTTTTTGACTGAAATGTTTTGTCTCAATCCCTGTAAATTGTGTCTGTTGTTTCCTCACAGATTCATCGAGAACAACAGGATAGAGTCGGCGTCGAAATGGTCCTTCCGCGGCCTGCGCGATCTGACTCACCTGTAAGTGATTGTTGTTGACAGTTGTGCGATGTTGCGTCTCTGTGATAGGACGTCTGAAAGGTTTGACCTGCTCTTTCTGTCTCCTCCGCGGCTCTTATAGGTCCTTGGCAAACAACAACATCAAGGCTCTGCCGAGAGACATCTTTGGCGATCTGGACTCTCTGATAGAGCTGTGAGTGTTCGGCGATTTGCAATTCAGCACAAAATAATGCTGGTTCTGCAGGAACGGCTTCTGTGTATTGTATTTCTAGGTGCTCTAGTCTCCACTAAAGCGCTGAGGGCTTTTATTAGGCCTGGAGCTGCATATTGTCTTCTCTTGTGCTCGTTGTTTTGTTACAGCAGTGAGCCGCCCTGGCAGAGCATGTCTGTTCAATACATTAATAAATACTAATACTATTACTGATAATAGAGTTGGTGGTTGCTTAATCCAGTTGTAAAAAGGCCTACGTTTAATGTGACCTGCATTCATCCCCGCGCAGGGTGGCCATGCAGTCTGATTAAATAAATCACTGATTGATTAATAATCTCAATAAGTCTTTCTTTGAAGGTGTGTTGATTAAGTGTTGATGAACCGTCAACATCAGCCTTTTGTCAGTTGATTGTTGACTGTTAATTGTGGTGTAACGATAAATTACAAGTTCCCATTATTCCCATTGGTGTGCAGAACACCAGGTGTCTATATTTGCCTGTGTTTGCTCAATGAAATGCTACTTGACTGTGGTGTTTCTTTTAACAAGTCAGCTTATTCAATTACCATTTATACGATTCTTCTTATTTTTGTTTTTTCGAATTAGTCACAGCCCAATTTGTTGATTTATTAATTGTGAATTCAGTTACTACAACTGGGGAGGCTGCAGGGACATCGAGGGCATAGCTGTTGAATTACAGATGAAAAAACTAATTGCAGAAAAGGCAGGGCCCTAATTAAAAGACAGGAATGTATAAGAGACTCTCGCACACTCCTCTGTCAGAATCAATCAAATTTGCATTTTTCCTAAATCAGTCTCTGTGCTTGACTAGACTCAGGAATAAATCCTAGGCTCTTATAACCATTATCTTGACTGACGACTGGAGAAAAGGCCATATTTTTCTGACATCATGTGTGAGTGATGGCTGACAAGTTTAATCTTCTGGACATTCGTTAATCTGTTGTCCTGTTCTGCTCTTCCCCCCCAAACACACCCACCCATGCTGTAGGGACCTGAGGGGTAATGCTTTGGAGTGCGACTGCAAGGCCAAGTGGCTGATGTTGTGGTTGAAGACCACCAACGCCACGGTGTCCGAGGTGCACTGCGTCGGCCCGGCTGAGATGAAGGGCAAGAGGCTGAATGACCTCGTCAGTCTACACGACGAGTGCAAGTCCACAGGTAGCCTGAGTGAGACCTTGGGCCTGGCCGTGCACAGGAGGGCGGGTCTGACTCGGCACCACGTGTCAGGGCTGTGGGCTCTCTGCAGTCTTGCTCTGTGTGGGGCATTGGGCCCACTGCAGCTTTGCCCCTGGGGGTCCGCAGTCCAGTGGGTTAAATAGGCCTCACAGATCATCTGCACCTGAGGAAGTGGAAAAAGGTTGTGGACTCACTTGGGTTAAGACACTGGTGAGTTGAGTCAGGGAGTTCAAAGCCCAGGGGAGAAAGGATGATGAAGACGCTGGACTGTGGACCCCAGGGCCAGAGCTGGAGTTTGTGCAGCCCTGCGTCAGTGGTTGTGACAAAATAAACAGGCCTTCAGCTAAATCAGCAGTTGAGTTGCTGTTGCTGCAAGGCCGTGCTTAGTGCGGGCAGGGCGGCGCTCATTTTGTGTGTCTCTCCTCCTCCACTCATCCCCGCAGACTTTGTGCTTCATCAGTCTCTGGCGTCTCAGTCGTTGTCCGTCGACACCTTCCACCACAAGAACGATGTGTTCGTGGCCATCGCGGCGCCCAACACCGAGAGCTGCATGGTGATGCAGTGGGACCACATTGAGATGAACTTCAGGACTCACGACAACATCACAGGTAAGGCCGCTTCAGTGGGATTGTGTCCCAATTGTTTTGCACTTTAAAGAGCTGTGCACACCATGCTTCTCAAACTGTTCTCCTCTGCTCTAGCCTGGGGTTGTAAGTGGGGGACATGAAAGTCATCAGGAACATACTTACTGTCTTACTGCGGCTGCATTCACCATTATTTAATAAAATCTGTGGAATCGTGTCCACAGGTACAGGTGTACAGAGGGTCCTATTTAAACAACACCTGTGTCCTTCAGGGATGGGTCATTGGCTGATGAGCTGTCCTTCGTTCTTCTCCTCTTCTTTGCCACCCCAGGGCAGTCCATTGTCGGGTGCAAGTCTGTGCTGATTGAGGCCGACGTGTTCATCATTGTAGCACAGCTCTTTGGGGGCTCCCACATCTACAAGTACGACGAGAGCCAGAGCAAGTTCACCAAGTTCCAGGACATCGAGGTGTCCAAGATCTCCAAGCCCAATGACATCGAGACCTTCCAGATCGACAAGGAGTGGTTCTTCATCATCGCGGACAGCTCCAAGGCCGGCCTGTCCACCCTGTACAAGTGGGAGAGCAAGGGCTTCTACTCCTACCAGTCCCTGCACGAGTGGTTCCGCGACACCGACGCCGAGTTCATCGACCTGGAGGGGAAGCCCCACCTGATCCTGGCCAGCCGCTCCCAAGTGCCGGTGATCTTCCAGTGGAACAAGAGCGCCAAGAAGTTTGCGGCCCAGAGCGAGATCCCCAACATGGAGGACGTGGTGTCCGTGAAGGCCTTCCGGGTCAAGGGGGAGCTGTACCTGGCCCTGACGCGCTTCATCGGTGACTCCAAGGTCCTGAAGTGGAGCAGCAAGCAGTTCTCGGAGGTCCAGGCGCTGCCCTCACGCGGCTCCATGATCATGCAGCCCTTCTCCTTCAGCGACCGGCACTACCTCGCCCTGGGCAGCGACTACACCTTCTCGCAGATCTACCTCTGGGACGAGGAGAAGAAGCTGTTCGACAAGTTCAAGGAGGTCTACATCCAGGCGCCGCGCTCCTTCACCGCCGTGTCCACTGGCCGCCGGGACTTCATCTTCGCCTCCAGCTTCAAGGGCAACACGCAGATCTACGAACACACGCTGGTGGACCTGAGCCTGTGAGACACGCAGGCTGGAGTCGCTGCAGCGGCGTCTGGTGAAATCCCAGGTTGAGAGAGAGAGAGAGAGAGAGAGAGAGACTTCCTTGTGGCATTATCAGGTATTTATTCCTAAACGATATGATAATGATGTTTCATGCATTTTTACTAAGGTTTTAAACTGACAGCTCCAGTAGCACTTTTAACCATTTGATACGCACACGTAACGATAGCTAAGCAACCTGCGAAAACGTCCCGAGCAGAAGACCATTCAAAGTCATCGTGCATTTTCATCTTAACGGACAGGGCGAGGAAAATGTCTTCTGAAGTTCTGTCAGACTCCAGTGGCCACTTCGGTGAAATATCTTGCCTTATCTCTACAAGGGTTGTGTGTCTAAATCTCTGCGGCATCTCCATCCCATCGCACCGTATCGGACACTCTCTCTGGAGGAAGGCTGGAAGAGAGCCATTCACCATTTTGCATAGTTCACAGACACGCATTTCACGTCTGCATCGAGTGATGGCTGAAGCTCTTTCACAGATGCTCTCCTGCCTGACATTCCTGTATATTATAACACAAAACAGATCCCTGCGACCAGCGAGTAAAAAGTCTGGAGCCTGTTTTTGCAAAGCTTCTGTACTACAGACACAGGGACACACTAAGCCACTTACACTTCCCAATTTAGGGCCCAAGAAAGTATCAAAAGAGCAGATAACTCTAGCTCCTACAGGTAAGTAGAGACTAATGAAAGCCCTTCTTTGTTTTGGTTCGGTGAGAATAGTTGTATTTAATTCAGTAATTGACCTGTAATCAGGATTGTTTGCCTGCGGTCTATATGATTGCAATGACAATAAAAACAGCAGTAAGAGCTCCTATAACCACCTCAGTAAATTACAATGACAAGTCTAAACACACAAAACTGCGTCGACTATAGTGTTTATACTGTTGTGTCTGCGTTCCTTTACGATCACATTATTCAGAAATAATTAGTTTGGCAGAACAGTGGCACCGGACACGCGTCGCCACAGTAATGCTGCCACTCCGACACGCTCGTCCCACATGCATGACCTCGTCTGGATGGTGTCATTTGTACGTATGAAATTGGTAAAAACAAAAACTGAAATTTACATCCAATCTTCCAAAATATATGAAGGTTTATTTAAATGCATTTCAGGAACAGGATAACATGTATTTAAACACTGACGTCCAGCCCTCATCACTCTGTGGGGCTTGAGGAATTTGTAAAGCCCTAGTTTATACTCATTATATACTTCATGACATACCATTTTGTCCACATGTATGTTAAAGTTGCGTATTGCATGGGGTGTGGCTGCCAAATACGTAGTGTATCCAAATCAATTAAAGGACCAATCACAGATTCAATCAAAGGCAAGAAAAGCATATAAATATTTCCCCTATTAAACCTATATCTTCTGCAAAACATAATATAAGTAAGATACTGCAGTAACAGAACCAAATATTTGTATTTAAAACCATAATGAACTGAATATTAAGCCTGTGAAAACAGAACGAAGTATGATAGTAAAGGATGTAAGTGTCCTGATAGTTCAGATGACAAGAACACTTCAGTACATTTTAAATTATTAGCTACAAATGTGTTTTTCTGTCAATACCCTGATGGTGCAACTATAGTTTCCACAAATACAAGTACTGGTCCAGGTCACTGACAACACACAACACACACAAAAAAAGACACACGGCTGTAATGTGTCAACTGCCAGGGACAGCCTTTGTAAACCAAAAGGCCAGTCCGGTCATCAGCAGCGCCTCTGTACGGGGAGCCATGGCCTGTCCACGGGGTTCTATTGCCTGAGAGAGACAGGTCCATCTCACAGTATTGAAATGAACACGCTCTGCCTGTGCTCCACACCCCGCACAGATTTCCACTCATGTTTGTATTGTTTCACAGCACACTGAAAGCCAGTAACATTTCACCCACAATCAACAGAAAAAAGACGCAGCGGGTGAGAGCATGCCCCCCAGGCCCGGATGCGAGAGCATTCCGGTTCGGGACAGATTTAAAACTTTGAATAATCTCTAGTAGAACTACTACTGCTGTTCCTGGTATGACAAGTACTCGGTGGTATTGTATCCAGTAGTACTCCTTAATCAAATATGCAAGTTTATGACATGTAGATTTCTTTTTGTATCATTACAGTATGTTATAATCTTATCGAATGTTAGCCTTGTAGATATACTTGAAGATGACAATAAAAATGCTACTGATTATCAAGGCTGTTTTTTCTGGGGAAATGTTCTTGAAAAAGCATCCACACACACACACTCTCACTCACTCACTCACACATATATACACACACACACACATATATACAGTGAGGGAAAAAAGTATTTGATCCCCTGCTGATTTTGTACGTTTGCCCACTGACAAAGAAATGATCAGTCTATCATTTTAATGGTAGGTGTATTTTAACAGTGAGAGACAGAATAACAACATCCAGAAAAACGCATTTCAAAAAAGTTATAAATTGATTTGCATGTTAATGAGGGAAATAAGTATTTGACCCCTTCGACTTAGTACTTGGTGGCAAAACCCTTGTTGGGAATCACAGAGGTCAGACGTTTCTTGTAGTTGGCCACCAGGTTTGCACACATCTCAGGAGGGATTTTGTCCCACTCCTCTTTGCAGATCCTCTCAGGCTGACGTTTGGCAACTCGAACCTTCAGCTCCCTCCACAGATTTTCTATGGGATTAAGGTCTGGAGACTGGCTAGGCCACTCCACGACCTTAATGTGCTTCTTCTTGAGCCACTCCTTTGTTGCCTGGCTGTGTGTTTTGGGTCATTGGGTCGTGGATGGGTATTCCAGCATGACATTTTCAATGCCCTGGCTGAGAGAAGGAGGTTCTCACCCAAGATTTGACGGTACATGGCCCCGTCCATCGTCCCTTTGATGCGGGCAGTTGTCCTGTCCCCTTAGCAGAAAAACACCCCCAAAGCATAATGTTTCCACCTCCATGTTTGACGGTGGGGATGGTGTTCTTGGGGTCATTCCTCCTCCTCCAAACACGGCGAGTTGAGTTGATGCCAAAGAGCTCGATTTTTGTCTCATCTGACCACAACACTTTCACCCAGTTCTCCTCTGAATCATTCAGATGTTCATTGGCAAACTTCAGACGGGCCTGTACATGTGCTTTCTTGAGCAGGGGGACCTTGCGGGCGCTGCAGGATTTCAGTCCTTCACGGCGTAGTGTGTTACCAATTGTTTTCTTGGTGACTATGGTCCCAGCTGCCTTGAGATCATTAACAAGATCCTCCCGTGTAGTTCTGGGCTGATTCCTCACCGTTCTCATGATCATTGAAACTCCACGAGGTGAGATCTTGCATGGAGCCCCAGACCGAGGGAGACTGACAGTTATTTTGTGATTCTTCCATTTGCGAATAATCGCACTAACTGTTGTCACTTTCTCACCAAGCTGCTTGGCGATGGTCTTGTAGCCCATTCCAGCCTTGTGTAGGTCTACAATCTTGTCCCTGACATCCTTGGACAGCTCTTTGGTCTTGGCCATGGTGGAGAGTTTGGAATCTGATTGATTGATTGCTTCTGTGGACAGGTGTCTTTTATACAGGTAACGAGCTGAGATTAGGAGCACTCCCTTTAAGAGAGTCTCAGCTCGTTACCTGTATAAAAGACACCTGGGAGCCAGAAATCTTGCTGATTGATAGGGGATCAAATACTTATTTCCCTCATTAACATGCAAATCAATTTATAACTTTTTTGAAATGCGTTTTTCTGGATTTTTTTGTTGTTATTCTGTCTCTCACTGTTAAAATACACCTACCATTAAAATGATAGACTGATCATTTCTTTGTCAGTGGGCAAACGTACAAAATCAGCAGGGGATCAAATACTTTTTTCCCTCACTGTACATCACACTCACACACACACACACACACACACACACACAGAGACTCACACACACACACACACACACACACACACACACACACACACACACACACACTCACACACAGACAAATTGACAATACACTGACACACACATTCATAATTTCGTAATTTTAATATGAAGCACGTATTGTATTTCTAAGCCAGATCTCTATTGTCTTCAGAATGTAATTTACAGCGACTGCTACGTCCACTAATACTACTAATGATGATGGTGATAATAAACACTCCTAAAGCTTCCTTTTTTGCTGTACGTTAAATAAGCAAGAACAACGTGTCTAATTGTGGCTGGATTTACGACTCTTAATGCATCACTCCTGCCTGCGCACTCTCTCAGTTTGGGCCGCACTGAAGAGGACCTCCTGCAGAGTCCAGTCCTGGGTTTATGGATATTATCAGCAATAATAACTGATTTATATTTTCTCTAGCTTGAAAAAGTATCCAGGACAGCCTGAAACCGATCAACCAGAGGATGGTGTAGAGATGATGGAAGGAAGAGCAAAGGGAGGGTTAGACAAATTGATGACATTTTGATTTGCCTTTTTGTGTGGAAGGGAATTTCTATTCTGGGAAAATGAAATCGCAGCAGAATCTGCCGAGGAAAGAGACGTGTCCCGTTTATAGCACATCACCACACTGTCCTACTGTCCATTACAGCGTTTAACCTGGCTGAAGTTATACTGAACCCTAAGTTGATCTCGCCATTTTTCTCAGATCTGTGAAAAGACTAATTCCCATCAGAATGCAACGCACTTAACAGCTCGCTTTAATAAATCCCGATTATGTTATAAAATCCTCCCCCAGGACACAAGCGCAGACACACTGCCTTTCTGAACAAGGTATCCCCGGGGAGTTTTTTGTTTTCAGCCAAGGCTCTTAAATCACAATGCATTCAGTGTAATAAACGAGCCCCTTGCAAAGGCTATTCTAAATATATACACATCCTGTTTCCAAAGCCACACATCGACCACATCTGCCGTCGATTCTGCAAAATGTCCTCCAGACATCCTCCAGGCCCTCGGCAGCAGCAGGTCACTGGTCTGAACAGTGCGGCACAGGCACTGGGTTGT